>NW_005434545.1:175661-177439 GCF_000315625.1 Guillardia theta CCMP2712
CACTGGTGGCAGAGGAGAAGAGAGGAGGCGCTTGGATGGATGTGTGCGCGGGAAGAAGCAGAGTGATGAGCGCGGAGAAAGACGGAGTTCGCCTCCCTATCGCCCACATGGTAGAGGAGGAGGAGGAGGAGGAGGAGGAGGAGGAGGAGGAGGAGGAGGAGGAGGGAGGGAACAGGGGACAAGTCGTGAATCGGGTGGCGGAGACAACGGGGGTTGTTGAAGAGGAAAATGATGTGAAGTAATAGAGAGGTGGAGGGATAGAAGAGCAGTGAGGGGGAGGGAGCGAGGAGGAGAGAGGAGGAGGAGGAGGAGGAGGAGGAGGAGGAGGAGGAGGAGGAGAAGGAGGAGGAGGAGTTCTGACTACCGAGCAGGTTTGCAATCAGTCTCCTCCTGTAGGCGACAAGCCTTCCCTGATGACTTTCCGTGAAGTCGAGACGTGAGTGACGACAATGAGGAGAGATGAGGCGCCGCTCAGATGATGAATAGAGGAAGGAGGAGATAGGGAGGGAGGGAGAGAAGCAAGAGGAAGTTTTGGAGGAAGTGGTTGTAGCAAGGGGGAGCAGGAGCTGGAGCAGAGGAGAAGGAGGAGAAGGAACAGGAGAAGGAGATGGAGATGGAGATGGAAGAGGAGGGAAGGCTTCATTTTGCAATTCTCACTTTGTTCTTCAGTCTCTTCCATGAGTTCGGCCATGCTCTCCAGCACATGCTCACGTCCGAGGATGAAGGCCTGGTGGCAGGAATCCGTGAGTAAACAGGGAAAGGAGGGGGAGGGGGAGGAGGAGGAGAAGGAGGAGGAGGAGGAGACGGCGGGTAAAGGGGACTAGTCAGGAGTGAAGCTGACAGGATTGTACAGGAGGAGTTGAGTGGGATGCTGTGGAGACGCCATCCCAGTTTATGGAGAACTGGTGAGAGGAGCGAGGAGAGGAGGAGGAGAGGAGGAGGAGAAGAACTGAGTGGAAGAAAGGTGCTACGACAAAGCTACCATCGACAAGCTCGCGGTACATTACGAGACGGGAGAAAAGATGCCAGAGGAGCTCTGGCAGAAGATCAAGGCAGCCAAGAACTTTCGCTCTGGCTCGATGATGCTCCGACAGCTCCAGTTTGCCGTCACGGTCTCCGTCCCCTACCTCCCTCCTCTCAACCACATCCCTGCTCCTGCTGCTCTTTTGCTGCCGCTCCTCCCTCACTTGCTGCTCCTGCTGCTCTCTTGCTCCTCCTCCTCCTCCCTCACTTGCTGCTCCTGCTGCTCTTTTCCTCCTCCTCCTCCTCCTCCCTCACTTGCTGCTGCTGCTCCTCTTCCTCCTCCTCTCAACCTGTCTTCTCTTCCCTTCCGTCTTCTTACTTCTAAAATCTTCTCTAGGACCTCGAGCTTCACTCCAACTTCGATCCTTCAGTTGCCGAACAACCGGGCAAAAGTGTCCACGATCTTTACAGAGGTCTCCTCCTCCTCCTCCTCCTCCTCCTCCAAAAACCCACAAAATGCCGATACTATTTCTCTTACGCTTTGTTATTCGATAGGTAATAAGCATTGCCCTCAAAAATTTCAATGCGATGAAAAGGAGATTGGTATCAAGACCAACCTCCATTACCAGTGACACCAACATTTCCCCCACCATGTCCTACGAACATCTACCAAGAATAGATGCCTCGTGTCCATCTAGAATGACTACCAAAAATAATACGCATGCTACCAGGAAAACTGTTCCAAAGTGACATCCCTTGCGTGCGAGATAGAGTTGCAGGCTGTTCTCAGTTGCGACCCTTCTGCATAAAGTGCT
>NW_005434545.1:178430-180336 GCF_000315625.1 Guillardia theta CCMP2712
AGGGGTATGGGGGAAACATTTTTGGGTTGTCCCGACAGTCAGGAAACTGAGTTATCTACCATGCTGCGATGGATGATGCTCACGGCGATGACAGCAGCGATGTTGAACGGAACCGGCTCAGATGCGATCTACGAGCACAACCATCATGTTGTGAGTCCTCCAGGTATTACTTCCTCCTCCTCCGTCTCCTCCTCCCTCTCCTCCTCCTCCTCCCTCTCCTCCTCCTCCTCCTCCCTCCTGCTTGTTCACCACTTCTGGTTCTCCTGCCTCTCGTGCTCTTCTCACTCCGCCAGTCCCTTCCCTCTCGCTATGCCAGGAACACATCAGCGTTCTGCTGCAGCCATGGGTGCTCAGGGTCAAGCTGCATTGCACGTCGAACGAGCTGAAGAATTGAAAGTGAGCGGGAGAAACAGAAGGGAAGCGAAAGCGAGGGGACATGACCTGTTTGGCATGCGGCATGTCTTTTCTCACGTCTCGCAGCAAGAGGGCCTGCAGCTTGTCACACCTCCTCTTACTCCTCCCCCCTCTTCCCCTGCTCCTCCTGCTCCCCTGCCCCCCCCCTCCCATGACTCACGTAGGAGCAGAGAGTGTCCACTTGGTTGGGATCCAGCTGTGAGAATATGAGGACAGGAAATGAACAAGCAAGAGGAGGAGCAGGATTAGGATTAGGATGAGGATGAGGATGAGGATGAGGATGAGGATGAGGATGAGGATGAGGATGAGGAGGAGGAGGAGGAGCAGCAGCAGCAGCAGCAGGAGCAGGAACGGGGAGATGAACGGAGAGAGGAAGAAAATTCATGGAATTTTTCCACCTGCAAGACTCTTCGGTACATTTCTTCGGCCCCTACATTGCAATCAGCACCCTCCTCCTCCTCCTCCTCCTCCTCCTCCTCCTCTTCCTTTTCCTCTTCCTCCTCCCCCTCCCCCCAACCTCCCTCGCTCTCCTCCTCTCCCTCCTCTGTCTCCCCCACCTTCCTCCTTCAACTTACCATCGAAGTCACACTTGGTCTTGTGAAGGAGGAGCCCGTAGTTGTTCAGCGTGTCCACGTGGTTCTTATCGATTCTCAAGGCCTTCAGCACAGTCACCGAATACCTCACAAAACTTGTGTTTCTGTTCCTTGTTCCCTCCTCTTCCTCCTTTCCCTTCCCGTCCAACTCCACCTTTCGTTCCCCTGTTCCTCTCCTCCACCTGCTCCTCCTTGTTTCTCCTCCTTCCTTCACATCCCTCTCCTGCTTCTCCTCCTCCTCTCCCTCTCCCTCTCCTCCTCCTCTTCTCCCTCTCCCTCTCCGCTCCGCTCCCTCAGCCCTCCCTCACCTTCTGGTACATGCCCTCCACCTCCCTTAGGTCGCCCTTCACGTCGTGCAGATACTCGTGCAGCAGAGCCCCGTAGTTGCACAAGGTCATCACATGGTTCGGGTCGATCCGAAGCGCCTGCTTGTACAGCTGGGGTCGTGCTCAGCGCCTGCTGGACTCTACTACTTCTCACCTGCTCCGCGGCATCGTGATCCCTCCTGACGTCGTGGAGGAGCCAACCGTAGTTGCAGAGAGTGTTGACGTTGTAGGGGTCGAGGTGGAGAGCTCGCTTGTACCTGCCGCTGTTAGTGAGAGGAGGAGGAAAGGAGAGGGAAGGAGTTGGAAGAGGAGGAAGAGGAGGAAGAGGAGGAGGAGGAGGAGGAGGAGGAGGAGGAGGAGGAAGAGTGGGGGTGGAGGAGAGGGAGGGACGAAGGGGGGCAGGAAGAGGAGGGAAGGAGGAGGAAATGAGGAGGAAGAGTGGAGGGAAAAGAGGAAAGGGAGGTGGAGAGGGAGAGGATGACAAGCAAGGGGAGGAGAAGGAGAAAGGGACACAAGGAGGAAGGAGATAGGAGGGAGAAGGAAGGTGGAAGGGGCAGGAAACGAGGTGAAGAG
>NW_005434545.1:181317-184785 GCF_000315625.1 Guillardia theta CCMP2712
CCCCCTCTCGCATTACGAGGGTTTGACGTTCTGGAGGGCCCTCTGTGTCAACTCGTTGTCTTCTCTGACCTTGGACAGCCTGTCTCCCCCTCCTTTCTCCCTCTTCTCCAGCTGACCTCCACCAACGCCTCCTCCCACCCCTCCTCCTCTTCCTCCTGTTGCTCCTGCTCCTGTTCCTGCTCCTGCTCCTGTTCCTGTTCCTGCTCCTGCTCCTGCTCCTGCTCCCTTCCCAGCTCCCCCGACGTCATCGCCGAAGTATTTCTCGGGGAAGTTGAGGAGGGTTCCAGCTGAGGGCATTCGCTCTTTCATCAGCAGGGGAGGCTGCTGGGCAGAGCCGCCGCTGTCAGTCTTCATCTGCATGCGGCGCAGGAACTCGTCGCGCTTCTTCTTTCTCAACTGCTCTGCCTTCCTCTGCTCCCTGCTCGAGATTTTAGAGACAGGGGAGGCGGAGGAGCGGAGAAGGGAGGGAGGGAGGGAGGGAGGGAGCGAGCGAGGAAGGGAGCAGCCGGCAGGAAGGAAGGAGGGGCACCGTGGGATGTTGAGGACAGCACGATCGCCAGTTGTCTCCTGCGCACGTTCAGACTTGCATGGCGGAGTGGAAGCAGGAGCAGCTAGAGGAGGAGCAGGAGGAGCAACAGCACAGGCAGTAGCAGGAGGAGGCAGCAGACCTCGGCTTCGATGAGCTCGTCGGAAGAGACGGAGGAGACGGTCATGGAGATCAGTCCTTAGAGTATGTGAGGTGTTGATAGCCAGAAGGCAGAGGAAGAAGATGAGTGGAGAATCAGGACGAGAGCAGGAGGAGGATAGCAAGAAGAGGAATAGAGGAGAAGGGGAGCAGAAGAGGAGAGAAGAGGAGAAAAGAGAAGAGAAGAAGAGGAGACAAGGAGGAAAAGGAGAGAAGAAGTGGAGTGGAAGAGGAGAGAAGAGGAGAGAAGAAGAGGAGGAAAAGGAGAGGAGAAGTGGAGCGGAAGAGGAGAGGTCTGGAGAGGGGCCGAAGAGGAGGACAGGAGAACGAAGAAAGGGAGGAGGGGAGGGGAGGAGGAGAGGATAACGAGGAGGAGAGGAGGAAGGGAATCGGGAGGAGGTGCAGGAACCAGCGCGCCCGAAGATGAGCTCGATGGTCTCTTCATCGTAACCGCAGAGCGACAGCAGACTCTTGAGCTCGGACGGGTCGAGGGAGAGGTGGCCATAAAATCCCAACAGCTCCGTCAGGTCGATGCTCTTGGACCCGTCGTTGTCGATCCTCCCGAAGGTTAGCTGGTAGGAGTCTCGAGTGCCGTCCTCCGCCCTGACGTCTGAGGGCATGCCGAGCCTGTTGTTGAAGGGTGAGGTAGGGGGAGGAGATCAGGGGGGGAAGAGGACTAGGAGAGGAAGAGGAAGGAGGAGGGGGAAGGAGGAGGAAGAGGAGGAGGAGGAGGGGAATAGCAAGAGCAGGATTAGGACTAGGAACAGGAGGAAAAGCAAAGCAGGAGCAAGAGCAAGAACAGGAGCAGGAGCAGGAGCAGGAGCAGGAGCAGGAGCAGGAGCAGGAGCAGGAGCAGGAGCAGGAGCAGGAGCAGGAGCAGGAGCAGGAGCAGGAGCAGGAGCAGCAGGAGGAGCAGGAGGAGCAGGAGGAGCAGGAGGAGCAGGAGCAGGAGGAGTGGTTGTTACTTCTCCCCGATGAGCGGGTTTGCCTTGAGTCCCTTGAGAAACTCCGCATGTGTAATCTCTCCATCTCCGTTGAGGTCGAGCGTACGGAACAAGTCGATCACTTCCAGCGCCGTCAGCGGCTTCGCTGCTGGAACTGCGCGATAGTCATGCTCATCCTTCCCCCTTCCTCCTGTCTGCTTCCTTCTACCTCCTCCTACCTCCCTCCTGCTCCTCCTTCTACCTCCCTCCTGCTCCCTACCTTCTGCCACCCTCCTGCTACCTCCCTCCTCCTGCTCCACTCCTCCTTCCTTCCTTCTCCTTCGTCCCTCCTTCCTCCCCTTCCTCCTCCTCCTTCCCTTCTCCTTCCTCTGCCCGCATTCTTCTGCCTGCTTCCTCGTCCTCCCTCCTCTCTCCTTCCTCTCTTCCTAAACCATGGCGGCGCTCTACCTTGCTCTTCCTGCTTCTTCGCTCCCCTCGGCGACGAGACCCCCGACACTTCTCCTCCTATGCTCCTGATGTACGCGTCCCGCCGCTTCTTGCGCAGAATCTCCTCCCTCCTCTGAGCCCTCGACTTCTCATCCTGCGGCTGAGCATGGAGGTGAGAGGGGGAGAGGTAGAAGAAGGGAAGAGGAGGGGGGAAGCAGAGGAGGAACGACGAGGAGGAACAGGAAGATGAGGGGTAAGAGCAGGAGCAGGGGAAGAAAAGGAGGAGTTGAAGTGAGAGCAGGAGGAGAGCAGGAGGAAGGAGGAGGTTGGAGAGGGGGAGGAGGAGGAAGGAGGAGGAAGAGAAGAAGGCTGGGGAGGGGAGGAGGAGGAGCGGACGGTCTACAGACCTGGCCGAAGGATCCAGCGGAGGAGAAGGAGGAGACGGACATGGACAGCAGCCCCGCACGGCCGAGGATGAGCTCGATGGCCTGCTCGTTGTACCCACAGAGGAGGAGGAGGTTCCTCAGCTCGGGCTGGGCAAGGGAGAGGTGACCGTAGAAGTGCAGGAGCTCTGAGAGATCGATGCTCTTGGAGCCGTCGTTGTCGATGGTACCGAAGGTGAGCTGGTAGGACTGACGGGTGCCTTCCTCCAGCCGGAACTCGCTCGGCATCCCGAGCCTGGGGAGGATTGAGGACGAAGAAGGAGGAGAGGAAGGAGGAGAGGAAAGACTGAGAAAACGAAGAAGAGGAAGGAGGAGGGATGAAGAAGTAGACGAGGAGAAGCAGGAGCAGAAGGAGCAGGAGCAGGAGCAGGAGCAGGAGCAGGAGCAGCAGGATCAGGAGCAGGAGGAGCAGGATCACGAGCCGGGAAGGAAGAGGAGGAGGATCAGGAGGAGGATCAGGAGGAGGATCAGGAGGAGGAGGAGGAGAAGGAGCAAGAGGGGTTCCGGTACTTCTCTCCGATGGTAGGGTTTCTCTTCAGCCCCTTGATGAATTCCGCGTGCGTAATCTCACCATCCCCGTTGAGATCGAGAGTTCGAAACATGTTGATGACCTGTGAGTGAATGAGAGCGAGAAAGAGAGGGAGGAGCAGGAGCAGGAGCAGGAGGAGGAGGAGGAGGAGGAGGAGCGGGAGTATGAGCAGGAGCGGGAGTATGAGCAGGAGCAGGAGCGGGAGCAGGACAGTTCTGCACTACCTCAAGGGCAGTCAGAGCCATCGGGTTCTTCTTCTTCCCCTCCGACCCGAGGGAAGGGGAGGCGGCGGAGCTTCGGGAGTAGGAGGACATGTAGGCGGACCCTTGGGAGGAAAAGCTCCTCGTCCTCTGGGGGGCCACCTCCTCGGGGAATCCTTCTGCATCGATCAAGAGGTGTGAGCGAGCGTGCCTGCCTGCGTGCCTCACTGTCGCTCTCTCC
>NW_005434544.1:0-10000 GCF_000315625.1 Guillardia theta CCMP2712
TCTGCCTCATATTCTCGAGCAACCTTTGCCCTCCTTCACAACCTCGTCAGTCTCCCACACGCTCCTCCTCCGTCCGTCCTCACCGCAAATAGAAAGTAGATTTTTCATGTCCCCGCTCTCAATCAGATTCACCATGACCGCCAAGATCATGCGAATGACCTGCTCCTTGGATCAGCAGTGGTGGAGAAGGAAAGAACAAGAAGGTGGGACGAAGCCGAAAAAGGATGGGAGGACAGCAGACGAAGGGAAACAAAAGAGGAGAGAGGAAGAAAGGGAGAGGGAGAGAGGGAGAAAAGAATGTTGCGGGCTGAGGGAGGAAGGGAAGGATTAGGGTGATGAGGATGAGGAGAGAGGAGTTTTGACCTTCTCCTTCTGAGTTCCCTTCAAGATGTGAACCAGCATGGCGATCAGTTCCATGTCTACTAGCTGCATCGCCACGACCATCAGCTTGCCGCTAATCTTCGCTCCTCCACTCTGCTCTGCTCTGCTCTGTTTTCCTCTCCCCATCCTCCTCCTCCTGCTCCCTTTCCTCCTCCTCCTCCTTCACCTTGTCCTTCACCCCCGGCGAGTAAGACAGGAGCCAAACACAGTGAATGCACTGACAGGCAACATGTGAGACGATAGAAACAGCAACGTGTAAGGGGCGAACAACAAGGGAGAAACAGGGTCACGTAGCGCTCATCCGCTCTCGAGTTCAGAGAATGAACTCACCTGGTAAATTAGTTGAGTATTGCTATGATTCTTGGGTTGCTGCGTTGAAAGTCAAACCGAGTCCACCCTTGTGCAATGGACTGCATCTCATGTGCAGCAAATCAACAACAACGACAACGACAACGACAACGACAACAACGACAACGACAACATAGACAGACAGCAGGCCGACATCATCACAGCAAACACGCGAAAGATAGATAGACATGGATGGGACGACGATGCGACTTCGTCAAGAAGATGTCAAAACGAGATAAAGAAGAAGGTATCTCCAACACATCCTCATGGTCATGGTCATCATCATCGTCGTCGTCGTCGTCATCATCATCATCATCGTCATCTCCATAGTCGTCGTCGTCTTGATCCTCCTCCTCCGTCCCTCACCTTGATGATGTCCAGCAGCATTTGCATCCCACGGGCCTCGAAGAACGCAAGCCTCCTCGAGTGCTCTCGGAGAAGCCCCTGTGCTCCTTCCTTCACTCCTCCCTCCTCCTCACCCAGCACCGACCTGAAGAATGGACAAGATGGCCAGGTAGCAGAAACCCTTGTGGCGGTTCTGAAGTGTCGAGTCACTCTCTACCTCGCCCATACCATCCCGAGACCTCTCGCTGAACTTCAACACGCACGAAGTCCATCAGCCTTCGAACCACATCCTCGCTTGCCGGCTGAACCTTACCGTCAGTCTCTCTGTCCTCAACTGCCCTCGTCCGCTCCTCCTCCTTTCCTCTCACCATGGGGGCACTGAGCAGGTGGACAAGCACGTGACTGGCGCGAGCAACGATGATGTCATCATCCCTGGGCTCAACGTCAGTGGCGAGGCGCGCCCGTCGATCCCTCTACCGTGAGAGCAGGTCAGGCAGGATGACGATCGGGTCAACAGCAGTCCCGCTCAGATGGCTGAAACGCTTGGCACTGCACGGGAAGCCAGCGGGTCAGCGAGGGCAGGAGACAGTCAAGTCTCCTTACATCTCCCTGTTCTCCTTCATGACCTCGTCCAACGTCGTCAGGACGTAGCGGACGGCCTCCTTGTTGTTCACAGATCTGCAGGTCGACAGGTGAGGGACAGGTGGGGATAAGCTGGGCTCGCTTACTTGAGGACCGCAGCGAAGGCCTGGGTCAGGGCGACGCTCTCCTCAGCAATGAAGGCTCCCTGGTTGTGCAGGGCCTCCCTCTGGAACCTGACCAGCAGCTGCGCGTCGCTGGAGGGGGAAGGATGAGACGAGCAAGGCAGGGGAACATGCGCTCACTTGTCGGAGATGAGACGTGCGTCACGGAAGCTCGTCCAGTTTGGCTTGCTTTGACGAATTTCTGCAGTCTACACCACAAAATATCATCGTCAATAAGACATCATCTTCACTGCCATCGTTATTTGCAACATGTTCTCTCCGTCAGCATCACCTCCCAATCCCCCTTGCTCTCCTCTCCCTCATCCACTCCTCCTCCTCCTCCTCACCTCCAAGGCACTCTCATTCGCAAGGTCGTTCTCATCCCAGTCATCAGAGAACGGCATTGTGCGCTTTCAGTCCTGACGACAGGGTTTGTCAACCAAAAACATCACAGCGACGAGGATTGATTTGTTTGTTGGTTCAATTCATCTCAGCGAGCTTCACCGCAAGCCTCATCACGAGGCTCTGTTCTCTTCTCTCCTCTCCTTCTATCCATCGATTCATCCACATCCTGTCCTGCTGCTCGGTACAGCATACACAAACTATTCCTGTCCGATAACTCCCCCTTCAACACCGGCCCTTGAAGACTGATCAGGGATAGAGACAGAAACCAAACAACATGGTGGACCACGTCCTAGAACATGCTGATTTTCTCTTACACCACACGATTCACTTGTGAGCTGAAGTGCTAAACATTGAACACCACTCAATATTCGATGCGACAGAGCTCGCATCCATCATGTTCTCTTCAATCTACCCTGCGAGGAGGTTTCCTCATCTCCACTCAAAATTTTTCACATCTCTCTTCCATCACATCTGCTATCGCACACCGTCACTGAGCTACTTCACACATCCGCTGCATGTAGTGATTTTGCATTGCTGTACACCTCTCTCGCCTTGAGCTGCAGCGAGGGGAAATCTCGCAGCTCCTGCGTCCCACTGGACGCTAGATGATTTTCATCAACCATTGCGCTACTCTCCTTTCTCTCTCTGAGCTCTAACTACCGGATCCTTCACCCATGAATTCACCCTGCATTTCACCAAATTTCCCACTTGACTGGTTCCTTTTGCACACACTCTCTTTCCTCCACTCGGGTTCTTTCTTTCTTGTTCGTGTTCATGGCATCATTGTGAATATTCTTCTTCGTCTTCGTCTACATCTCCTTCTTTTCCTGCCATGTTTCTTCTCCATCTTCCTGTTTTCCTCCAGCACCATCATGGTAAGAGGAATCTTTTCATTCCACCCCCCTCGATCCACCCACCCACCCATTTCATGTCATCACCCCACCCACTGGATCGACACCCCCATAATTGTCTCCCCCACCGTTCCGAATTCAAAGTACCCCTTACTGCATGGAAAAGACCCTGGTTTTTTAATAGCTTAGTACCCCACCTTCCTACCCTTACTGCCTTTCTACCCCTACCATTCATCACCCTACCCATATTTCCACACTATCACCCACCACTTGGTACCTCTTCCTAGGCACCCCATTTGACCCCACCCTACCCTTGGCATTCCAAGAAGAGAGAAGAGTAGAGGAAGAGGCGAAGACTCGTAGACTCTTAAGGGGCATGGGGGTGGGGTAGGAGAGTCTTGAATCCTCGACGAAGGGTGGTTTATAAGCTAAATTAGCCTTCAAATTCCACGGTGGGTAGTACATACCACGGGTGTTGTGGCTGAGTAATGAGGGGTGGTAGCAATCCCATGGGGGTAGGGTAATTGTGTCATTCTCTGTGATACACTAAAAAGAAGGCGGAGGCGTAAGCAACATTTCCGTTATAATTATTGACGATGATGTAACGGTTACATCATCCGATCACCCAGCCAGCCTCCGCCGGGACTCGGGATCGGATCGGGCCGTACTGTCCGATCAGACGGTGACTCGTGAGGCGGCCCCCCGGCCCCGAACCCGGCCGCGGCGCCGGAGACTGGGGCAGGGCGGGGCTCAGGGGGGACACCGCATGCGAGGGTCATCCGGGGCCGAGTCAGTCTCACCCGTCACTGCTAAGTTGGATCGCCGCAGCCGGGCTGGCCGCCGTTGCGGCGGTCGGATCGGCAGTCCGGCGGACTCCCGGCGACTCACCGTGTGATCATCCGGCTGCGGGATCATTCATGGCCGGCGGCCGCGCGCGGCGGGAGTCACTGAGGCCCGGGCTCCCAGGGCCCGCCGGCTCGGACTGGCTCACTGAGTTCGGATGTACCGCGTGCTCAGGTGTGCCGAAGTGCCCCCGGCCGGCCGGCCGTCATTGGAACTCGTGACACGACGCTGCGGTCCGACCGCCGCCCGGCCGTAATCACGGTAGCATAGCAGCGGCACTGACATGCCGGACCGTTGGGTGACAGTCGCGGTGCAAATGATGGCGGTCAGAGGCGGCTCAGGCGCGGCCTTGGTTGGTGATGGTCAACGAGTACAAGGAAGGATGTGAGGGGAGAGGTAGGCGAGTACAAGGAAGGATGTGAGGGGAGAGGTAGGCATGGCTTGTCCCCTAGCTGCTTCATGCTCGAGCTAGCGTTAGTGCATGGGCTGTGCCGCTATCATCGGGCCGAGATGTGCCATGGCCACCTGAATCAGCACGATTAAGAACGAGCGAAGAAAGGCGGAGCAGCAGGAGCAAGTAAAGAAGAAGCAGCAGGAGCAAGTAAAGAACAAGCAGCAGGAAGGTCCTTACCGACTGGAGAGCGGCTGGGGTCCTCTCCAGGCATGACCGGAGCTTCTGCCGTTGATGCTGCGCAAGAGTCTTGACAGGGCAAGTCAGTAAGACGCGGGGGAGCAGCAGGGAGAGGCCGAACCTGCAGCACCTCCAAGCACTTGTCCTTGATATTTACCTGCTATTGGTGAGGAGAGACAGAGGGAAGGAGGGGGAGGAGGACGGCAGGTTGGAGAGTAGAGCAGCGGCGAGCAGACGAGGGATGAGACGGAGGAGAGATGAGACGGAGGAAAGGGACAGGAAAGGAGAGGGGAAGAGGATAGGGAGGAGGAGGAAGAATGGGAGGGAGAGGAGAGGAAGGAGGAGGTGAAAGGAGCACATTTGAAATCGGATCCTCTTGATGGTCGCGATCCACATCTTCTCCCCGCAGCTTGTGCATCCCCGCCATGATCGTCTATAGAACCCGAGTGAGATTCTATCCTCCTCCTCCTCCTCCTCCTCCTCCTCCTCCTCCTCCTCCTCCTCCTCCCTCCCCCTCCTCCCCCTCCTCCTCCTCCCCACCTTCACTATCTCCCTCCGACATGCCTCACTCTGTATCCCGTTAGCAAGGGCTCCTCCATCCTAACATTCGGTCAGGCGCGATCGACAAGGAGGAGGACCCACGTCACTCAGTGCCGAGAGATGCGGCGACATGTGGGGGAACTTTCCCTTCCCCCTGCTCGCCCCGTCCCCGTCCCCTTCGTCAAAATCATCTCCCTCAGCATCCGCACTCGCCCCTTCGTCGGAGACACAGTCGCCTTCGAAGCTCCTCTCCTCCTCCTCCTCCCTCTTGATTGTTTCCAGCAGCAGCAGGAAGGCCTTCAGCGCGAAGGGAACTGCCGTCCACTGATCGATTGGATTCTCCGCCATGTTCCTCGTCTGACTCCTCGTCAGTCTCCTCTGCTCCGAGTTCTCCTTCCTCTGCCCTGGGACCGACATGTTGAGCACGGCCATGTCCCCGGACAGCAGCAGCGAGCCAAGAGCTGCCGTCAACACTTTACACTCGTACGAGCCCGAGAAATCGCCGTGCTCCTTCGCCCAGCAGACCAGCAGCACAGGCAGAGCTTCCTGCCCCCCCTCCAGCCTGTGCTCCTTCAGGAAGCCCAGGGTCGCCTCCAGGTCCTCCACCAGCAGCCTTGCGAACAGCACGACGATCGCCTGCTTCAGCTGGAGCGTACGGGCTGCCCGGAGCTGCTCGAGAGCGGCGGCGAGCATGTTCGGGATGAGGTGCTGCACGGCTCCTCGGCATCGTAGGAACATCTGCTCAATCAGGGGCGCAAGTGCCGTGACTGAGCCTTCCGAGCCTACCGACAAGATCTGGATCACTATCTCGTAGTAGCAGTCCGGGATCACAGGCTGGCCCTGGAGCTGCAGCCTTGCAAGCTCGGGCTGCGCCTCCCGGAGGTATGAGCGAAGGCACGCACAGCCAGGCTGGATGATGTCCTCGTTCTCCGTCGTACGCATGATGGTGAGAAGGGTGGGGAAGACGACGTCGAGCAGAGGTCCACGGAAGACGTCTTGTCCTGGTACCCTCCGCACGATCTTGGACAGGAGTTCCACGATGCTCTCGACCTGCGTGCAAACGAACCTGTCCGCATGCTGCAGCGCGCTCATGACAAGGGGAGTACATGCCTCCCCGACCACCTGGACCGCATCGGGTCTCTCCACAAGAGATGCGATCGTCTCTACGGCCTCCGATGCGATCATGATGTCGCCGGCGCAGCGGCTCAGGGCCGTCAGCACTTGCTCCAGCACCACCGGCAGCTGCGCCGACACGTCGTCCGAGTGGATCTTGACGATCTGATGCAGAGCCTCGAGGGTGATGAGGGCAGAGTCTTCCGACGCCGAGGCAAGCAGCAGCGCTATCCTCTGCAGCAGGACGGGCACGTGAGGGCGGAGGAAGTCGTGCCCAAGGACCGGCTCCTCGTCCTCCTCCCCAGAGCTTGACAGGGACCCGATGGCTCGGGCAGCTGTCATCCTGACCGGCAAGGAGGAAGCCTCTCCCAGCGACTCAAGGGCAGGGCCGAAACACTGGATGGCAAGTTCTAGGGGCATCCACCTGGCGAAGCTCGCAACGCAGTAGAGGGCCCGCCCCTTGAGCACGGCGGGGGAGTCTGCGGACATGTCGGGCAAGACCACCTGCCTCACAAAGTCGTCCGGCCGGAAGATCGTCGAGATGCGCTGGAGGTCGCAGTCCGACGAGATCACTGCGATGGCAAACATGCACGCCTCCCTCTTTAGCCACCACTTCTCCTCCCCCGCGGCCTTGGCCCTGCTCGCTACCTCCAGCTGCCCCATCACCGCTGACAGGACGGCCTGCCAGCCCTCTGCCCCGAAGCTCTGGCAGATCTCCGTTACAGCGTCAGCAGCTGAGATGCGGACAGAGCTCTCGAAGGATCCTTCGTCCTCATGCGCTATGTACGCGTTCACGTCCTCGCTCCACATCTGCAGCTGCTCCACTGTCACCTGCATGAAGCGGATGAGGGTGAAGGCGATGGGGCAGAGCTGCGTCTTGACAAGATCCCTTGTATGCCTGCATCCCACTACCTCCCGCACACACTCCATGTACTCCCACGCAAGAGTCTCGATGGAGATCCTGTCTCCGTCCACGTCATCGGCAGGATCGACTTCGACGTCGTTGGAGCTGTTCGAGTACACCGCATGCACTTCGTAGACCTCCACGAGGCCCGTGAGCCCTTGCCAGACTGCTGCGATCATGGCGGCCAGGTTGGAGGAGAGGAGGTGAGGATAGACTTCGACGATGACCGTGAGGATCTTGACGATCTCTATTCTCATGCACAGCTCTCCCGCATCGTCGTGCCGGAGAGGAGAAGAAAGAACCTGAGCGAAGCACTGCAGCCATGCTGGGACAGTCTGCTCGAGCAGTTGCAGCGAGGTAGCCTCGGAGTCCGAGGCGTCTCCAAGCAGCGAGATGAGCTTGATGCACTTGAACACAACAGTGCAAGTCCTCGCTCTGATCATCTTGTCGTACAGCTCGACTGCCGTGAAGATGCGGAAGAGCTTCGGGAACAGATGGGTGATGACGTGCGGCACTTGAGTGTCAGTGATCTCTTCCGAGACCAGCACCAGACATCTCATCGCTCCATGCACAAGGTGAGGCTCTCCTGTCTCTAGCATGCTCATCACGTGCGGGATCAGCTCCGGCCAGTTGTCAGGAAAGTCTTCCTTGGCAATGGAGGCGACCGCCATACTCACCTAGTCCAAAGAACACCGTCATGCTCTTCCTCCTCCTCCTCCTCCTCCTCCTCCTCCTCCTCCTCCTCCTCAATATTGCTCCTCCTCCTCCTCCTCCTCCTCCTCCTCCTCCTCATCATCATCATCATCATCATCATCATCATCAGCAACAACGCTACCACTATCTCCTCCTCGTCTCCTTTCTCCATCCCACTCCTTCCTCTTCTCTATCACCCCAACAATGTCAGCTTGCGCTCCAAACTTTCTCACCGCTGTGCGAAGTTTCGAGTGCTCGAGCCCGAGGCCATTGAGCAGCTGCTGCTTCATCGCAGCTTTGTGTACTTCGGCGATCTGCCATGACGTGAGAACGAGCGAGCAAGATGTGTCAAGGAGCGAGCAGGATGGGTGAAAGGAGCGAGTTAGCCTCACCTCCGGCTCTTGAAAGTCTGGCTTCTGCCTGATCCAGTGATTGGAGATGTACCTCCTGCAGAGGACTGCCGACAGCTGTCGGATCTGGACGTCGACTTGCGAGGAATGCACGATCTGTGTACGCGCAGGGACCATGTCAGTGCAAGAAGCCAGAGCACGAAGTCAGGGGGTGAAGCCAGGGGAAGTAGGGTGCAGCGCGAGCACTGGTCACCTCCATGAGAGCGACGCCGAACCCATGCTCTCGGCTGAAGCTCTGAAGCTGCTCCTCTGCAGCCTTTCGAACTTCCGCGATCGGCGATTGGGTGCCTTTCAGGATCATTAGGGGCGGGAGGAGGTGCCATGTCAGCTCTCCCATCGACACACTCGACTTCGTCATCCTCTACCCGTCACGCTCGCTCCTGATCTCATCCTCCTGCTGTCATCGTTGAACCTCTTATTCGGACATCACTTCTCCCTACATCTTTCTACCTCTGTCCACCTCGACCAAGCACGAGCATGCATTCTCACTCGTCGCAATCTTGATCCAAGTCTCATGCTCTCTCCTCTCGTTCCTCTTGTTCGTTTGGTTGAACTCTATGCTCCCTTTCCTTCCCTCTGACGCACATCATTCATGTCTTCCTCGCCCCTCGCTCTCCATCTTGCCTTCTCCCCTCCATCCTCCTCACATATCATCCCATGTTCGTGTTCTCCCATATTCCCCATCCTCTCCGCATCTCTCCCCTTCCCCTCCCCCTTCCGCACCTGCCAGGCATTGTAGCAGCCCTTCCGTCGTCGCCATGCCAAACCCCACCACCAGAACGACAATTCAACACTTCCAAGTATATTACCACCACTACCTTGGAAATTTTGACTTTTTCAAATATGGCAAATGCTTTTTGAAGAGGGTGGGTAGTCCGAATTAGGGAGTAGCCCTGAAATTTACGGTAAAGGGGTGGGTACAGAAAACATATATTGGGGGGTGTATGTGGTTTTTTGTTTCGATCTACCCCATTGATCCAGTGACATCGACCCACTCCGAGAAACCCCACCCACCCTGACAAATTAGTTTTTCTGACCACCCACCCCTAGGGAATCAATCAAAGAAATGTTCCACCACCGTATCAAATCATATAAAAGTACCCACCCTAATTTTTCCACCCCACCCCACTCAATGCGTGCGCTTTATTAGCTACCTGTCTACCCTACTGTACCCCAGATACTCCCCGAAATGCATGTACCCCTATTTTCCTCATATTTGTACCCCACCCAATTGCCAGTCTTCCAGAACGACCAGTGACCCCTACCCACTCCATTAAGGACACCCACCCCTCCTTTTCCCATTCGAAGAACCCCATCGAATCGTTCTGCCAGTATCACTGAAAGGACCCCTACCCCTTTTTATGAGTGAAACAGAGGGGTGGTGAAAAAGCGAAATGCGGGCAGGTAATGAATGATCTGTGGGAACGGGAGTTCAGGCGCACGGGAAGTATGATGAGCAGAGGGAGCGAACATGAACATGCACGTGTGGGTATGATGGAGAGCTTGCTGGTGATGATGATGCCATGATGAACGGCAACACGGGGCAGTGAGTGGAGGGGATGCAATCAGTGGTGGTCGGCTGAACTCAGTTGTTGTTGTTGTTGTTGTTGTTGTTGTTGTTGTTGATGCTGAGGAGGAGGAGGAGGAGGTCAAGGTGAGATCCTCACTGAGGATACGATTAATGTAGATGCCCGTGATGTTCGGTAGAGGATGTGTCCGGTCGATCTTGACAGCAGAGGGTGGGCCGATTCTATGCTGCAATGAGGCGTAAGAACGCAAGAGAAGTGGATGGT
>NW_005434544.1:12666-20910 GCF_000315625.1 Guillardia theta CCMP2712
TACCTTGCTCCTCCTTTCTCCGAACTTTGCCGTCTCCTCCTCCTCCTCCATCCTCCTCCTCCTCATCTCCTTTCCTACAGGCACTGGGTAGGCTGCAAGTGTGGCATCATGGATCAGTACATCAGCTCCATGGGCGTCGAGGTGAGAAAATCCACCCCATGTTGTCAACGGCTTGTCAAGTCGGATTGACAGGGGAAGGCTCTCATGATTGACTGCCGCGACCTTTCCGCTAAGAACGTCGAAATCCCCAAAGGAGTCGCAGGTGAAAATTCCCCACTCTCCCAGCACATCTCCTTCTGCTCCTTCCCCTCTCCCTCCCCCGCATCCTCGTCTTCATCCATACAGCTCTTACAGCAACTCTACTGCTCTGACTCATTTCCTCCCCGGCCTCTACTCTTCTCTCATCACGATCTGTGCAGTTGTCATCGTGAACTCGAACGCCAAGCACGAACTTGCTGGGTTGGACTCGGAGTACAATGCACGTAGAGAACAGGTGGCCTTGCCTCCCCCCTTCCGTCTTCACTCTCCTTTTTCCGATTCCTCCTCTCCTTGCCTCTCTCACTCGTATCTTGATCTCTCTCGCTCCTTCTCTCCTCGTCACATGCTCGTCCTTGTCCTTGTTTGACATCCTACGGCAGTGCGAACAAGCTGCTCGTCATTTCGGCGTCTCTTATCTCAGGGAAGTAACCCCAGAACAACTGGAGCGAGACTCTAAGGTACCCAACTACCCCGACACTTGCTGCCTTCCTTCTCAACTTCTCAATCCGTCCTCCTTCCACGCTCCGCCTCTTATCTTGATCCCTCCCCCTCCCCCTCCTTCTGCAATCCTCCTCCCCTTACCCCTTCACTTTATCTTCTCTTGTCGTTTCCCTGAGTTTCCTTGCTCTCATCGGCACTTTTGACTTCCTTCCCTCCCCTACCCGCTCACCTTCTTCTGCTCATGACGACGGCGCTGAAGGAGCTGGACCCTGTCGTCCTCAAACGAGCTCGCCACGTCGTCTTGGAGAACGATCGCGTCTCCAAGACCGTAGAGGCTCTCAAGGTGACGTCACCTCAGCTCTCCCAGCTGGCCCTCACCTCCCAGCAGCAAGGCGACCTGAAGACCGTCGGCAAGCTCATGCTTGCATCACATATGTCCCTCAAGAATGACTTCGAAGTCTCGGTCAGCTCCTCCTCCTCTTCCTCCTCCCTGATCCTCCTCCTCGTCCCTTCTTCTCTCCGCAACCCCTCTCTCTCCCGTCTGCTCCTGCTCTCCCTCCCGCCTCTCTCCCTACAATCATACCAATCGTCTTCCTCTGACCCCCTCCAACAAAGCTCTCCTTCAAGTCATCCTCCTCTTCCTCCTTTCCAATCTCCTCCTGCTCCTCATGACCTTGATGAACCCGCAGACCCCTGAGATCGACGCGCTGGTCGACATCATCGGGGCCGTGGTAGGGGAGGAGGGCGGCGTCCGCATCACAGGCGGAGGCTTCGGAGGCTCCGTCGTCTGCCTCACTCCCGAAAGCAAGGTCAGTTGCTCAAGGTCCAGCTCGCTCCCGCCACCGACCCTGACGCTGTGCTGGGGTGCAGGTGGAAGAAATCCGCAAGGCGGTGGAGGAGAACTACCCCAAGAGAGCTGGGGGCAGGCAGGTAGGCGTCCCGCCTCTGCGTCCTCCACTGCTCAATGCGCTCCCTCCGAGCTTTGCACTTTCTCACGGGTCGATCGCGTTGCTCCCTTGTTGTCGTCTCTCCTCCTCCTCCTCCTCCTCCTCCTCACCCGTGGCTGCCAGGCGACCTTCTACGTCTGTCACGCCTCTGCTGGAGCTCACATCCTCGAGTAAAAGGGATATGAGCCGAACTTCGATGAGCTGGCGAATAAATGAACAGGGGGAGAGGAAGGGGATGATGAAAGCGATTGAGAGTGACGATGAGGAGGGGCGTGGTGGGCATGATGGGGGTAGGAGGATGGAAGGAAATGATAGCGAGAGGAGCACCATATTATTGAATCGCCGGTATTGGCATGAGACCAAAAATGTTGTACTTCTCGTTCGCAATCAGTCATTACACCAGTCAAGCTTCTCACACCCTCCGGAAGGCAACCTGACACGTTCGTCACGATGGCGACTAGCAGAACACAGAGAGCAGGCGATACAATAGCAACGATGAGAGCTGCGAGCGCCATTGCGAAGAGAAGGCCTGCGGTAAGACCGAGGAGGAAGGAACGCATACCAGACGGAGCTGACGAGAACAAGTCACAGAAATCATTAGGATCTTGAGAACCAGAGCACATGGGAGAGGGGGAGGACTCCTCCCCCCTTCCTTCCTCTCCCCTACCTCTCCATCCTCCCTCTTCTCTCTCCTCTCCTTCTCTATCACTACCGCAGCAATCCTCCCTCTTCTCTCTCCTCTCCTTCTCTATCACTACCGCAGCAATCCTCCCTCTTCTCTCTCCTCTCCTGCTCTATCACTACCGCAGCTCCTGCGCCTCCAACTCTTACGCAGGGCATTAACTCAGCTGGACAAGGGGAGAAGAAGACATCCCACGAGAGCAAGGAGGAAAGAAGACCGTAGTGGATGGGAGAGAGGGAGAAGCGGGCGAGAAATTACCTGCAGTTTCAACAGCGGCTTTCTCCAAATCAACAGACGGCTGCTTCAGTACACCTTTCAACTGCCCGGAGCTAGAACGCCTCTCCAACTTCCTGTCCTCTACATTGGGCTGAAAAAGGGATGACGGAGATGATCCGCCCTGGCCAGGGGCGAAGATTCTTTCCTCCTCCTTGTTTTCAGACTTCTTGATTGTCCCTCCTCCAACCCCCGCAGCGGGCGGCGCTGCGGCCAGCACGACTCTTGGCTTCTGATGTCCCTCCCGCAGGTTCCCTCCCACCGTCTCAGACACCGACTCAATCTTCTCTGCCGGCGACACGCCATCGCTCATCCTCCTCGTCTCTGAAGTCCTCCTCTTCTTCTCCTCTTCCTTGGGAGCCTTTGGCAGTTGGGTATCGACTTGCTCGGGAGACAACGATTCCATCTTCCCTTCCTTGATTCCTTCCGCTGCAGCATCAGCAGCGGCCCCTGCCCCAGAAACCGTCGGGAATTCTGGCGCGAGGACAGCAGGAGGCTCTTCGGCTGACTTGCCCTCGGAGGCTGTGTGCTCGGATAGCGGAGATCGAGTAGATTCTTCGGTGACAGTCTTGGCTTCAGCAGAGGAGGAGGAGACATGGTTGTCGGGCGACCGAGAGGACATAGTCGTCTTTGGCGTGTTCCCTGCCTCCTTCCCGATCTCAAAGAGCCCCTGATCCTTCGACCCATTCACATCACACGAGGCTGCCGTCCTCTTGAAAACCTTGTCGTCCCCCTGCCTCTCCTCCTCGTCGGAGTCGGACGGTTCCTCCGGATCATTGACAGGAACCGACTGACCTCGGGTGGGAGCGACATGGAACTTGTCGAAGAGGTTCGCAAGGGCACTCTTGACATGCTCCCCCACGTCGCCCTGAGGAGGAGGAGGGTCTGTCGGAGTTGCAATCCCTTCTTCCTCTTCCTCGATATCCGACGGCATTCTGCAGCAGCAGTTCAGAAAGCGGAGCACAAGGCAGGTTGGATGCGAACATCATGAGGATGCACATAGGGAATTTCCTGTCGTATGAATGCAAACCGCACAGCATGGCCAAGATGACAGAGCAGAATTCATGAACAGCACAATTTTGAATGTTGGTCTGGTCGACCGATTTTGCTCGTGGTAAGCACTACATTGCAGTGAAAATCGTCCTCTCCATCTCATACATCCTGCATGCAAAGTTGTTTTTGAAAAGAACTACAACAATAAATGATGATGTTCTTGGCTCAACACTATCACACCCTACGGATCCTGCGACCTTCCGTCAAGGTTCTTGATCATGCCAACTACTTCCTACGAAGAACTTGATGACGTTGTTTCTGCTCTGAACTTCTACTGTCTTCTGCTCCTACTCCTCCTTCCCCTCCTCTTCGCTACTCGCTGACGATCTTCTGCATACAGCTAGGCTGTATGCAAGCAGATGCATTTGTGGAAGCAGATGCATTTGTGGCGCGGGGTGAAATAAAAAGGGATCACGACGTAGAGTGATGGACGGGGACATATAGGGTAGGGATATGTTCAGTACGGGTACTTTAAAGTCAATAAGTCCTGTTATATTGAGGGTGGGGTGTTTGACCAGAGATGACACTCAGGGGTAGGGGTAGTTCTATAAAACTCACAGTGTAGCGAGTACAAGACGGTGGGGTGATAATTGTACGGGTAAGTTAAACTGATAAAATGACTGAAATTGTTGGGTAGGGTGGTCAAAGGAACGGGTCCAATCTGAAGGGATCAGGTTTCTTGAATCGGGGAAATGATAGTCATTCTCACTACCCACCTCGGTAAAAACATGCAGACAACGGGTCAACGAAGGGGTGACAAGATATTGACTAAATATCTGTATCAACTGTAAAGTACTACTTCACACTTATTGGTTTTATATCAGGACTTGGGGAACAAAAATGAGTTATTTTTAAAATATCGTTTTAGAGTCAGACTTGAAAAGTCGGTCCGCCTCAGAGCAAGGGGGATGCGACTCGACGTGAGCTACGATGCTGTTGGGACGATGGCGGACAGCGAAGACGAGGAGCGGCGGGGGAGGGCGAGGGGGAGAAGAGGAATGCGAGGAAGAGGAGAGAGATATGAGGAATCTGCATAAGAAGGGATGCTGAACAACACAAGCATCGACAATTCCTTCGGTGCGGAATGGTGGAGAATCATGTGAGGCTGAGTGATGCGGGGAGTATGGTCTCACAGGTATTATGTCTATCAGAACCCTCCCATCCCCTCACACACTTCTCATAGCAGCGAGATAATTCCAAAAGTCGACCCAGAACACACATCGCACTCCACGTTGCCTCGGTGCTGTGGATCGCCGCATGCTCTGACAGCATAGTGCTGCACGCGAAGCTCGACCATGTCAGTGAGCCGATACGGTCTGTCTCGGCATCCTGGCAGTGGCAAGCGACGGTGATGTCTATAGTGAGCTAAGTTCGAATGCACATGCTCATCCGTCCTCAGGCCTACGGTCAGACACCCTGGAAGGCAACCAGTCATCGCTCAGCTGGCCGTCATGAGATGAGCCCGTCCAGCTGGCTTGTTCAGACGGCGACCAGGCGCCTCTGGCTCCGCGGCGGGGAAGGAGAGGAGCAGGTGAGGTTGTTCTGTGGAACATAAGGGGTCTTGACGGGTCTTGTGCTTGCCCACTGGTTTCGTGGGGACGCGAATGAATGGTCAGCAGGCCAACAGCTACGACGAGGTGTCAAGCGTGGAGGTGAGAAGGAGGCTGAAAGGCCTGACAGGCTCTGGCAGATCCGCAGCAAGTTTAAGGAGAAGTATACGTTCGAGCAGCGCAAAAAGATGGCTGATGATATCTTGAGTGTGAGAGGCTTGCCCTGACCCAGTGCCTTGCTCGTCTCCTCTGACCCGCTGCTAGACGGGAAGGGGGCTGCCGGTGATCGCCGAGAAGCTCCTGGAGAGCATACCCCTCCCAGAGACACAGAAGCCAAAGTTCCTTGTTCCTCCCTCCCTTCCCCTCGAACAGTTCGTACAGGTGAGACTGTAAGTGGCTGCGGAAGGAGGGTGGGACGAGGATGGGGAGAGGGGAGATGTTGTTGTGGGAAGAGCACGAGCACGAGCACGAGGAGAAGGACGAGGACGAGGACGAGGACGAGGACAAGGAGCAGGACGAGGACGAGGACGAGGACGAGGACAAGGACAAGGACGAGCGAGGACGAGTACGAGGAGCAGGACGAGGACGAGGAGCAGGACGAGGACAAGGAGCAGGACGAGGACGAGGACGAGCGAGGACGAGGACGAGGGCAAGGACGAGGAGCAGGACGAGGAGCAGGACGAGGAGCAGGACGAGGACGAGGACGAGGAGCAGGACGAGGACGAGGACGAGCGAGGACGAGGACGAGGAGCAGGACAAGGACGAGGAGCAGGACGAGGACGAGGAGCAGGAAGAGCACGAGGACGAGGACAAGGACGAGGACGAGAACAAGCGAGGTCGTAGTGGTGTGGTGGTAGCGCAGGCTGTAGGGATGTTGGAGAAGACATCATTGACCTCAACCTCCAGATCTTGCGGAAGCGACTCCCTTGGGAGGATGGGATGGACACGACAGGAACCATCACTCTCTTCTGCGACAGCGGAAAGGAGATGGGTGATGGAGGAGGAGGAGGAGGAGGAGAGGACGAGGAGAAGCGAGATTGATGAAGTATGACAGCTGCTGGAAAGGACATGAAGGAGCTTTACGACAAGAAGAAGGACGATGACGGATTCTTGTACGTTGGAGCAGCGTCGGGCTTGCAAACCTGTAACGGCATGCAACCCTCTCTTCCAGGTACTTGATGTATGCCCATACATGGCGGCCGATCCAGAAGAAAGATGAAGTCATTGACGACTACAGTGACTCCGAGGTGATCCTGACTGACTGACTGACTGACTGACTGACTGACTGACTGACTGACTGACTGACTGACTGACTGACTGACTGACTGACTGACTGACTGACTGACTGACTGACTGACTGACTGACTGACTGACTGACTGACTGACTGACTGACTGACTGACTGACTGACTGGACCGTGCCTCTGTCTGTCTGTCTGTCTGTCTCTCTCTTTGTCTGACTGTTTTCATTGCGACGAGCGATGACGTGTCATAAATGGTTCTCCGCAGCTCAACAAGCTGCTTGACGACGAGGGGAACATCCTATACGATGAATACCTGGATGAGGTAAGATGTGTGCTGACTTGACGACTTGTGTTGATGCTCGTGCCTAGAGAACGGCAGACATAAGGAGGAGTCAATTCAGCCATCCTCGGCTCAAGGCGATCACCATCCAACAGCCTCTTGCAGATGCCACGCTGCTCGGACTGAGGAAGGTTGGGGGAGGGGCAGGGGGGGGGATGAAGATGTTGGAGGAGGGGACGGTCATGATGGGAGATGATGGTGATGAGATTAGATCGAAGGGAGAAACTACAATGTCAAGGTCCCAACCTCAGAGGGCCTCTGGCTTGCCCTTCACATCGGTAGAAGTCAAGATCATTTCACCAACTATCAGGTAAGTCGCTCATGAGATGGTCCTGGGAAATCAGCGAAGCTGCTGCGTTGCTATTGCGTTTCGAAATTTCGAAAGCCTTGCTACCTCCCCCAACATTTGTTTGGAAATTCTCAATCCCAGCCTGTTCCAGCCGTCCCAATCTTTGTGACAAAACATCGCTGACTCTTTCTGTCGTTTCTCCAACCGATCTGACTTTCTGCTCCACCTCTCCTCTTCCCCTTCCCCTTCCCCTTCTTCCTGTCATGATGTCACGTTTCACTCCCTCCTCCTCCTCCTCCTCCTCCTCCTCCTCCTCCTCCTCCTTGACATACTCTTCCCGCTCCTCACCCTCCTCGTCCTCCGCCTTCTCCTCCAGGTGATGAACCGAGTTCGACAGCTCTGGCCGGAGTGTCCTCTCGTCCCCTTCGGCCGGAAGCGCATGGGCTGCATCGTCGGGCTCATCCACATCCGGGCCTGCGTCCCTTCCCACATGTGCACGAGCACGTGGAGGGACATCCCCCTCCCCTCGAGCTACTACTTCGAGATAGACCAGGTCTGGAGCAGCTGAGGATGAGGAGGAAGCGGAGGAAATAGGGAGAAGGACGAGGACGAGGACGAGGACGAGGACGAGGAGGAAGAGGGCGATCAAGAGCGGTACGGGAAGGGAAGGAAGGCAGGGAGGAGGGAGGAAGGCAGATATGGAAGAAGGGGTAGGGGGAGAGAGAGGAGGAGGTCATGCTCAGGTGCCATGGAAGGTGCTGCCGCTTCCGATCGCCATCCACCATCGCCACTCGTTCAGAATGTGGACTGTGGAGGAGTCTGCTTGCAAGCAGATCCAAGAGTTCTTGTTAAGCAGGTATGCCACGAGGAGGGAAAGAGGAGGAAGGGAAGAGGGCAGGCAGGCAGGCAGGCAGGCAGGGAGGGAGGAAAGGGAGTGAAGGAGGGACAGGAACACGGACAGGGAAAGCGGTAGAACAGACTGTTAACGTGTTGTGTGCGGAGGAAGGAGTAGGGGAAGGAGGGAGCCAAAGAGGGCACCATGGACCTCAACTCATCTCTTCTTGTACAGGAAAGGAAGATTGTTCGAGTATCCTCCTCTCCCAAAGCCAAACATCTTTGAGGAAGGCTTTCAGGTCATGAGGAGGAGGAGGAGGAGGAGGAGGAGGAGG
>NW_005434544.1:21322-30970 GCF_000315625.1 Guillardia theta CCMP2712
TCCTGCTCCCTGCACAGTTGCGAATCAGACAACGGGGAAGATTTTCTTTCATGGAGGTTTTCCAGCACTCATCGTGCACTCGTTCAACTTGCCCCTCAGGATTTCGGCCCGCAAATGGCACAGAGAATGTACGAGGCATGGGTCAGGTGAGCAAGACTATTGGTCAGCGTACGATGATGCTGAATTTGCCCCCTCCTCTCCCTCACCTCTCCTCCTCTCCCTCCCCTCTCCTCCTCTCCCTCCCCTCTCCTCCTCTCCCTCCCCTCTCCTCCTCTCCCTCCCCTCTCCTCCTCTCCCTCCCCTCTCCTCCTCTCCCTCCCCTCTCCTCCTCTCCCTCCCCTCTCCTCCTCTCCCTCCCCTCTCCTCCTCTACTCCATCCCTATCCTTTCCCCCTTCACCCTCTTGCATCCCCCCCTCCCTCCCCCCTCTCCCACCTCCATGTCTTTCGTTGTGCCCCCTCGCCTCCTCTGCCTCCTCCTTCTTGCCTCGCACCCGCAAAAGAGAAACAGCACAAACCATCCGCGAAAAGCTCTACCAGGGAAGGCCAATGTCGCGCAAAGAATGGGAGGACAGGTGGGATGATGGGGCAGGGAGGGAGAGGATTGATGCAGACAGCAGGGTGGAGGAGCAGAAGAAAAGTCTGGTCTATCACAAGTTCAAGCCAAACTCCCAGACTGTGCGAGAGAACTTCTGGTGAGATTCGGAAGAGAAGGAGAGCCAGCGAGGAGAGTCAACGAGGAAGTGGGGGGTGCGGGGTGATGGTTGGGATTGAGGAGGAGGAGGAGGATGAGGAGGAGGAGGATTGCGATGGGAGGAGGGAGCAGAAGGCTGAGGACAAGAGAGGGGTAAGAGGATGGGAGGGTGACTCGGAAGCTTCTTCTGCTGAAATATCCCGTCAGGTCCTACAGCGTCTCGGAGGAAGCAAAGATTTACCATGACCTCGATCTCCAAGTTGAGCAGGCTTTGCTGGAGGTGGGTGGAATTGCTATGTGGTGCAATCACTGTTGTACTGTGCAACGTGTACCTCTGCCCTCTGACTTTTTTTCCGAATGTGAGTGGTGATGTGTGGTTGTACATCTTACTGCTGCATTGTTGAGCAGAATGGAACCGTGCCTGAACACCTCAAGCCATGTAAGAGTTCTAACAGTGGCATAACCCCCTCAATTCTTTCTTGTGCATACATTGTTCCCCCTCCCTCCCTCCCTCCCTCCCTCTCCTTCCTCCTTCCTCCTCAATTTTCCTCCTCTTCTATGCGTCTCATGTGACCTTTCAGACCTCTACTCTGAATCTGACGAAGACTCTAACGCGACTATCACTCCTGCTTACATGAAGGTCTCACGCCCTTCTCTCCCTGCTGCTCCTCTCACCTCTTCTTCTCCAGGAGGACATTATAGACCACCTCGGCATTCAACCGCCCGAGCAAGTGCGATGAATGACAAGGTGAAAGGGATGAAATGGTTGATTTACCGCTATCGATACAGGTCAAGAAGTCAGTTGTAGAAGCCTTGAAGCCGCTCACGGGTAAGTGTTTTGCCTCCTCCTCCTCCTCCTCCCCCTCCTCCACGTACCCATTCTCTTCCTCATTGTCTCTTCTTGTTTTACACCTCTTCGCAGAGGAGGAGCAAAAGATCAAGCTGAGATCAATCAACGGGTCTGTCGTCTACTACAACCCGGATGTAACCACTCGCTACCCTGCCCTTCCGCCCTTCCGCCCTCACACTGCAACCAGGACGACGACGGCTCCTACCGGTTGAGGCCGACGGTTGAAGGTCCATTTGCTCTCTTACTTTCGGGCTGCTGATGTCCGAGGAAGGGAAACTGCGACAGAAGTTCTCACACAGCGAGGACGAGAATGACCCTCTGTTCGTCCCCAAGGTCATCCCTACCTCCTCGCTGCCTTGCTCCTCGCCCTCTCCCTCCCTCGCCCCTGACTCCCTTCCTCGCTTCCTAGGTTGGAAAGCACAAAGCTGCCGAGATGCCAGCGGTCGCGGACTACGTGCAGGATCTTATCGGGGTACCGGACAGACTGAAGACCACGGTGCTTTTCTTCTTCCTGAAACTCTTTCCCCCTCCTTCTCCTCCTTCCTCCTCCTCTCTCCCTGCTCTCTCCCTCTCCCACCATCACCCACCACCACCTCTTGCTCCTCCTCCTGCTTCTCCCACTGCTTCGCCTTCTTACCCTCCTTTTCCTCTACCTGCATCATTTCTTCTGCAACCGCCGCTGCCTCTCACGCAAACCTGACGACGGAGGGCAGGATGAAGTCATAATGGAGGAAGACGACGAGGAACACCAGGTTTTCCCGCCCCCTCCTCACCTGCTGTCCAGCTGATTCTTCGCGCCTCCCAGAAAATTTTCTCCTTCAAAAAGGGCAAGAAGCGGAGGCTGCAGACTCCAGCTCAGCCGGTAGAACTCGCGCTAGAGCACGTGGCGTGCTCCGACTCCTGTCACGTGACGTGCTCCGACAGGCACCAGAGACTGCGCCTGCCGACGGCGCTGCTGGGAAGGGAGCTGGAGGGGATGAAGGGGATCGAGGAGGAGACCGTGAGTTTGACACCTGCGCCCCTTGTCTTGTGACAGACTCTCTGCAGCCAACAAGAAAGATCCTGAGGTCAACTGAAGGTTGTCGGACGGGCCTCGGGCCTCCGGCTTGCTGATTCGGAGACATGGCACTGAAGGCGAAGAGGCTGATGCTGACCCGGGACGATCGGAGCCTGAACTTGAAAGCCATGATGCGGCAGCAGGACGGCGGCAGCGGAAGCGACTCCCTCATCCGGGCAATGGAACTCAGTAGTCTCAAGGGACTGAGAGGCTCAGGCTTGACTTGGGCTCCTCTGACTAGTAATTTGAATAATCAAACGAGGATGTATATTCAAGTTCACGAGTATCGGGCCCGTCCGTCTTTGGCAGTCCTGCCGCTGCTCCCGACGGTGGACCGCAACTTGCCTGTCACTGGCGGCCGCACCGTCCGTGCGCCGCCCCCCCCGGGCGGGCCGGGCGGCCAACCGTCTGACCGTCAGTGCAGCCTGGGTTCGGACTGACTCAGTGACTCAGCGATCGGGCGACCCGACGGTCGGACGGTCCGGTCAGTGCGTCCAGTGCGTCGGGCAGGTCGTCGGGCCGGGATCTTAGAGGGGATGAGGGCCGTGTTGTCGGGGGAAATGGTGGAGGGTCTGCGGGAGGCGGCAGAGGAGTGGGGGAGGAGGAGGAGGAGGGAGAGAGACGAGGACGTAGAAGTTCTTCTCGCTGTGGAGAAGACACAAGTGGAGAGGAAGAAGCGAGGAGGAGGAGGAGCCGGAGGGGGAGGGGGAGGAGGGGGAGGGGGAGGGAGCTTCAAACCAGACAGGTTCATATGTCTCTCAAGGGGAGGGTTGAAGAAAGGAACAGCGCAAGATGAAGGGAAAGGGGGAGGAAGAGGAGGAGCAGGGAGAATCGTGGTTCTCAAGGGTTCGACGGGGATGCAGGAGGACGAGAAGAGGAGCTGCTTTGTCTCAGAGTTGCTGGAGCTGCGGGTGGAGGACGGGATGGAGGGGGTGGAGACACCTGTAGTTACGATCAAGACGACCAAGAGGGCTGACTCGTGGAAGTGTGCGAACATCTCAGAGTGTGTCCACCTGTTGACCAGCGTGAAGAACTTGTACAAGGAGGTTGTAGGAGGGGAGCTGAAGATCATAGGAGCGGGTCAACTGCCCGTCAGCAGGGGAAGACTATCGCTGACGTCCAAGGCAAGCGAGCAAGGCTCGGCGGAGCGCTCGACGGGGGAGGAAAGTCAGGAGAGCAGCGGAAGGGGGAGAAGAAGGAGCAGAAGGCGATCACGGAGGAGGAGGAGATCGAACTGATGCAGATCCTGCACAACAACACGAGGCTCGACGAGGTGCTACAGCTGAAGGAGCAGCTGACGCGCGAGTTTGTGCTGCTGCAGGATGCAACCATCCACTCCACGCTCAACAGCCAGGGGCTGATCAGCTCGCTGACGAGGAGGCTGGAGGAGGCGGCGGGGCCTGCCATGGACCTCGTCAACGACGTCGGGCAGTTCGAGAAGTCGATCAGGGGGGCTCATGCTGATCTCATGGCGCTGCGAGCGACGAGCAACAGGTTCCATGCCGTGCTGAGAAACCAGGCGGAGATGCAGAGGCTGATATCGGCCTTCACGGAGGACATGTGGCTGAGGGAGGAGGAGGAGATGATGATCCGTGAGGCCCCGCTGACGACCAAGGAGGGGAAGCTCAACGGCAGGCTGGTGGAGGCAGCTGGGAGGCTCGTGGGCATCGTCAACCACTTCGTAGAGAACATCCCTCCCGACATGCTGAGGATGGAGGCGGTCATGCAGAGGAAGGAGCAGATTCACAGCCTGCGCCTCGCCTTCTCCCGCCGAGTCCTCCACCAGCTCAGGAGCGAGCTAGAGGAAGCGGTGCAGGGAGCGGAGAGGGGGAGCAGAGAGGCGATCCATGGGCATCTTGGCGTCTACTTCCCCCTCATCGAGCACCTCGTGGAGCTCGACGTGTCAGCTCGGAGCTCGCTGGAACGGAGCTACATCGCTCTTGCTGGGCCGTGGCTGAGGGAGGAGGTGACGTCTCTAATTGAGCTGAGCAAGGAGCAGGTGGTGCGTGCGAGCAAGGAGCATCGGCTACTCATGGTGCCGGACGCGCGAAGCAAGGAAGTAGACGCGTTCCACTCGGACAAGGGAGGAGGAGGAGGAGGAGGGGGAGGAGACGGGCGCGTCATCGGTCGGTGCGGGCTGGCCCACCTGTTCAGGATGTTGGGGTCCCTTCTTCTGAGCGAGCAGGCGTTCTGTGCCCGGTGGCTGGCGCTGGAGGAGGAGGAGGAGGAGCTGCAGCTGTCGAGCATCTTCCAGAAGTGCCTCATGTCGATCTCGACCGAGATCATCGCCTTCTGCAGCTGGCTGATCAAGCACGACATGCTCGGACTGCCGGCGCTGCTGTCGCATACCAGCGTCGCGCTGGAGCAGTTTCAGAGGAGCGAGGGGAAGGGCGGGAAGGAGGGAGCGGGCAGAGGAAGCGAGGCGCAGGAGGATGGGAAGGGAGGGGTGACTAGGAGGGCACCGGGGGGGTCATCGAACCGCTTCTGCTGGTACTGGAAGAAGATCCTGTGGGAGGTCAGCATCAACCTGCAGTCAAAGTTCTCGCACTTCATCGACGAGCAGGTGAGGAGGGAAAGAAGGAGGGAGGAGAGGAAGGGGGAGGGAGGAGAGAGGAGAGGAGAGCAGGAGAGAGGCTCGTTGAACTCGAGATGCTCAGCTGGCCTCCAGGTCGAAGCCCTGTGCGAGCATGCCTCCAACGTTCGCAAACTTCCTTCGTGGATCAGCAAGGTGAACTGGTGAAGGACGAAGGGAAGGACGAAGGGAAGGGGGGGGGAGGAGGGGGGGGGGTTGGCAGGGATGGCAGGGATGGATCAGATGATTTTCGCGGCATACGAAGGGGGAAGAGGGTAGAGGAGTCAAGGGAAAGAAGGAGGAGATCGCTTGCTATATCTGAAGTTCTTCCTCAGCTGCCTGTGTTTGTGCATGAGCTGTACCGCAGTCAGAACACCAAGACTGACGGGACCTTGATGGATAGAAAACGACATGTCTCTACCCCCGCCCCTGCCCCTGTCCATGCTCCATCTCCCCATAAAGAGGAACAGCAGGAAACAATCTCATGGGTGAAGTCGGACAACATCCAACAGGCGGTCGGAAGGCTCGTCACGGCAGCCATGAAGCTTCTGGCCGAACTCGCTTCCTCCGACCCTAAGCACGGCCCTCGCTTCATGCTCAAGAGCTGCAGCAAGTTGAGGAGGGGGCTGGTGGGGCAGGGGGTACGAGGGAGGGAGGAAGAAAGGGCGAGGGGGCTGGAGGGATACATCTGCGACGACCCTCTCATCTTGCAGATGACGAGTCAGATCGACGCGCTACAAGAACTTCACATGTGCGATGATGCGGCGGGGTTGAGGCGAAAAAGGAAGGGAAGGACGGGGAGGGGAGGACGGGAATCAGGAGGGAGGAGGAGGAGGAGGAGGAGGAGAAAATTCGAACATGTTGGAGGGTTTTTGACTGTGTGGATGTGCAGGCAAAGGTACGTCAAGTTCACACTGACCCGCGAGCTTGGAAACTTCGTCACTGTGACGAGTTATCTTATTGCATCCGAAGGCTCGCAGTAAGTACCCTGCTGCTGCTGCTGCTGCTCCTCCTCCTCCTCCTTCCTTGCTATGCCTCTGACGGTTTGCCTGACCAGCGAGGGCGGCAAGCAGGGGGAGATGCTTCCTGTGGAGCTCCGAACTCGCTCCGCCGTCCTCTCCATCTCCCGCAAGGCGTTCGCAGAGCGAGGTGCTCAGGGGACGGCCATGGCTTTGCACAGGAGGGTGGAGAAGCACTTGGGAGACGACCCCTTCCTCTTCCACGGCTCCCTTTCAGAGATGTACGACTTCGTCCTCCTCCGCTACGAGGCGCTGGAGAAGTTCACAAGCAGCCAGTTCGGAGAGGAGGTCACTCCCAAGTCCGCAGAGCTCAAGAGCGCGTTCAGGACCGTCCTCTCAGACATGCAGTAGCAGCCAGCTCGGCCCTTCCTCCCTTCGCCACCCACCCCACTTGCCCCTTCTCCTTCCATCCTGCTACTCCCTCCTCCCTCCTCGACTGTCGATGAACTTCCAGGCGGAGCTATCATAGCTCCTTCCCCTTGGCGCGAACCTCCTCGTCCCCTAGCGTCTTGTCCGAGATCGACTCCTCGTCGCACACCCTCATGACAGATCGGCACATGGAGTCAACGAACGCCGGCAGCTCCTCCTCGCTGTGCCGCAGGATCTCCTCCTCATGGTCCGAGTACATCTCCCCACACAAGTTCTTGATGTACCTCCCTGCCCAGTTCCCGTGCGCTCGCGCGATCGACTTGTCCTTGCTGAACTTCTGCGTCGGTAGGTTGTTCCGCAGCTGCAGCCCGTACTCGTCCACCCTGGACTCGCACACGACGTCGAGGGCTTCCGTGTACTCATAGTCCTTGATGCGAGCCGCCTTCCTCCTCTCCCTCAGCTCCCTCAGCGTATCATGGAATTCAACAGCGCTTCCTCTGCATGCGCTACACTTGAGCCTAGCAGCAACCTGACGGCACGATCGTAAGCGCTTCGACCGGAGGAACAGCATATCACCTTGGGGTCCCCGTAGTCAGGAAGGTTCTCGTGCTGCTCCTGAGTGATCTCCACCGCGGTGCATTGCAGAGCCAAGGACACAGCGAGCATGAGCGTGACGAGGCATTCTCCCCTCCCGGTGTGAGCCATCGGTGGTGCGTTGGGCTGTGCAAGATGTTGTCAACTTGAAGTACATGGTATTGGTTTCTTTGTTGTACATCGTACAGCTTCTTAACAATCTCTGTGTCAAGAATGATGCCTTCACTCTTCTTTCATCTTATTCATAGTCGTCCTCCCCGCCAAATATTTTCTTCGGCCGTTGAATATCCTCCCTAGAACAAATCTCTTTTATATGATATCATTCCTTCCACCTCATTTCGAGTTGTTCATAAATGAACTTCCTGTCCCTCTTCTCTGCTCTCCTTCTCTGCTCTCCTTCTCTGCTCTCCTTCTCTGCTCTCCTTCTCTGCTCTCCTTCTCTGCTCTCCTTCTCTCCTCTCCTTCTCTCCTCTAAACTTCCTTTCCTCTCTGCCCAACGACAACGCGACCTGCCCGACAGGTTCCACGTAGAACTTCGAAGTTTCTTCGATTTTCTGAATTTCACAAATCTTTCTGTCTTAAATCAGAAAAAATAAAACTTTGTCTTACAATTTGAAATTATAGATGAAATATTCAGCCATATGCCCCAGCTCGCCACACGTCGCCATCGTCCATTGCTTGGTGGGATATTTCAATCAGCTCAACGAGTTTCCGCTAACAAATAATGACTCGAGCTATTTCTTTTCACAGGATTCTTTACACTCTAGTCAAGTGTAAAGTTGGGGTTTCAGTTTACTTCAGATGCTGACATTGCTGACTTCACCCCACCTACCAAATTAGTACTGAGAGGGGGTACACGTGCGATCTGGAGTTAAATCTGAAAACTGGTACGTAGCAAACATGACTACGGAACGATGTAATCTTGTAGCCCTTCTTAAAGTGGGGCCACAAGGTTGAGGCTCTTGGGAAAGGATGTAGGATCAGAGCCGGGGGGCTGAACTAGATATGAGGAGAGGAAAGGGGGGGGGGAGGAAAAGAGATAAGAGGAGAGGAGGAGGAGGAGGAGGAGGAAAGTTTGAAGAGAAGAGGGTAAGAGAGAACATCAAGCTGAAGGACACCAAGACAACAAGGAGAGGGCTGGGCAAGGACAAGAACCGAACGCTGTAGTGCAGAACAAGTTTTCAAAACCTCTTTTCAACACCATGAAGCTCACATTCTCAATTCGCAAACTGACTGCGAACAGTATGGATGCCACGACCAAACAAGCTCTTCAGAGCCAGAGCTTCACGGAGAAGGGCGTCGTTCAAAGACGGAGAAACAGCCTCGGGAAGCCAATATCGACAGCGAACGATCAGAAGGATATGACGAGCTCGGACCACTCCAGGCAGCTGCAACAGGAGGGCGTGCTCTCGGAAACAAGCTGGATTTCCTTCTTTTCAGAGGAAGATACTCCTGCTGGGAGGCGAGCCAAGTGGTGAGCAATTCTTCCTGTGCCGTTGTGGTTGCTGACTGTTAACTTCAGTTTGGTGGACTATCTCCATGGAGATGGACACTAGCACAAGATACAACTCGCAATCTCCGAGGATTGAGGCGAACAGAGCTCAAACAAACATATTCTTTTCATCATGTACATTATATTCTCCACTATGGTCAGTTTACCTTGTTAAACGATCGTGTTTACACTATCAGATGGGTAAAACACAAAACGAAATCTCCTGCCCGCCTCCTCCCACGGCATACCATGACTTGCACTGTTCACTCCAAAGCCGTCTGGGCACTTTGGAGGAGAACCTGCCAAGAAAAATCAAGATGAGAGATGTGAAGGGTGAGAGGAGATGAAGCGCTGACCTCCCGCATTCTTGGCGGCATGCTACGAACGGCGTTCTTGAGAGCCTGGTTCCTGATACTAGCAGCTGCCAGGAGTCCAGAGGAGAGTGAGAGATACAAGTAGGAGCGAGCAGCATGGGAAGAAGGCTGAGTATGGAGAAGAGGGAGGGGAGAGGGAGGGGAGAGGGAGGGAGACGAGGAGGGAAAGGGAGAAGGAGGGGTTTCGTAGGGAGGGAAAACGATACTAGAGGAATGGACGGGAGAGGAGGGAGAGACGCTGAGTGAATAGTAAGAAGAGGCATGGACCTGTCTGTAAGCTGGCCGATGAAAGTATCCTCCTCCTCTCGATCTCCTTGGCGTAACTCCCATCGAACTCACGCATTGCCTCCTGCGCGCTCAATCGTAGAAGTGTGGAGCGGACCAGCACCCTGCAAGCGAGTGAGAGAGAGACAGGAGGGCAGATACAAAGAGGGTGAGAACAGGACAGAGGGGGAGAGGGGGAGGAGAGAGAGAGAGAGGGAGGGGGGGGGGTGGGGAGGGGAGGGAGGAGAGAGAGAGAGAGAGAGAGAGAGAGAGAGAGAGAGAGAGAGAGAGAGAGAGAGAGAGAGAGAGAGAGAGAGAGAGAGAGAGAGAGAGAGAGAGAGAGAGAGAGAGAGAGAGAGAGAGAG
>NW_005434544.1:31070-32419 GCF_000315625.1 Guillardia theta CCMP2712
GAGATACGCCCCCCAAAAAGAAACAAGGAGGGGGGAGGGAGACAGAGAGAGACAGAGACAGAGACAGAGAGAAGACAGAGACAGAGAGAGAGACAGAGAGAGAGACAGAGAGCACAGAAAGAAGAGAGAGGAGAGGAGGAAGGAAGGAGGGAGGGACGAGCATCACTTGCGGAAGAGGAAGCTGACGACAATATCTTCGGAGCTGGTCGATGGAGGCTGGAGGTCCGAGCTCTTCAGCGCGAGTTCCCTGTGGGCTTCCTGCCAGGACGCGAAGAGAGGAGAACCTGCAGATTCAAGCGACAGTTCAGCTCTTGCGCTTGACCCCCCTTCCCTCCTCCCCCTTCCCCCTTCCCTTCCCCTTCCCCTTCTCCTCTCTTCCTTTCCCCTCGTTTTCCCTTTGCCCTCCCCTTCCCCGCTCCCCTCTCCTCCCCTCCCTTCCCCTCTCCTTCCTCCTCTCCTCTCCTCGCCCCCCTCTCCGCTCCCTTTCCTTCTTCCCTGTTGGCCGACCTGTCACAGCGTGGAAGAGGAAAAGCCCGAAGCAGAACATGTCGATGGAAGGGAGGGCAACGATCGCGTCGCCTCCTGTCTTGTACCCTTCTCGTCCAAGAGCTCCGACATGAAACGCTTTCATCACCTCGGGGACGTGCAGCGTTTGAAGATGGTCGATGATGTCTGGTGGGCACGTGGCGAGAGTGGTCCCTGAGAGACAAGTTTTCTTGTGAGCAGGTGAAAAGTTGAGGACAAGATTTGAAATGTCGAGGACATGATTTGATATGTTAAGAACAAGAAATCGTGTGTAAAGCACACCATCATGTCTGAGAGTTTAGGAGTTGCAACATGAGAGAAAAGAGGCTGATTACCTTGAGGGAGTGAAAACGATAGATCCTGCGCCCTCCACGTCTTGTCGGAAAGCTGCACAAACTCACCATAGCTGCATCTTTGACATCAGTTTGTGTCGTTGTCATGATGATGACGATAACGATGACGATGATGATGATTATGATGACGATGATGACCACCACCACCACCACCAGCAGGACATACAACAACACCAAAGAAGCAAGTCTTGTTAAAGTGCAATGTCATGGGGACCTGAAAGACATGAGGCACATCTTGTTCAGGTGCAAGAAGCTGAGGATGTTTCCGATAGAAATGACAAGATCCTGAACCCCTTCTCCTGCATCCAGCCTGATGGGAAACTTCAGTCGTTGAAGTCGAAAACTTCCTGCTCCTGCTCCTGCTCCTGCTCCTGCTCCTGCTCCTGCTCCTGCTCCTCCTGCTCCTGCTGCTGCTGCTGCTGCTCTGCTGCTGCTGCTTCTTCCTGCTCCTGCTCCTGCTCCTGCTCCTGC
>NW_005434544.1:32519-48583 GCF_000315625.1 Guillardia theta CCMP2712
GCTCTTGCTCCTGCTCCTGCTCCTGCTCCTGCTCCTGCTCCTGCTCCTGCTCCTGCTCCTGCTCCTGCTCCTGCTCCTGCTCCTGCTCCTGCTCCTGCTCCTGCTGCTCCTGCTGCTGCTGCTGCTGCTGCTGCTGCTGCTGCTGCTTCTTCCTGCTCCTGCTCCTGTTCCTGCTCCTGCTCCTGCTCCTGCTCCTGCTCCTGCTCCTGCTCCTGCTCCTGCTCCTGCTCCTGCTCCTGCTCCTGCTCCTGCTCCTGCTCCAGCTCCTGGTGTTGCTGACTCCCCTTTCTCCCCACCCCCCGCCCCCTTTCTCCACCTCTTCCTCCTCCTCTGCCTCCTCGCTCACCTTTTCTTCAGCTCCTCCTCAAGGTTTGTAACAGGAAGTGGAGTTACCACGCAAGAACGAAGAGAAGCATGGAAAGGTTGCTTGACTCCCTCTTCCTTCCTCCTTCCCTTCCCCTTCCTTTCCTTGTCTTCCTTCCTGTCCTCCTCCTTCCCTCTTGTCTTACCCTTCTCCTTCCCCCTCCCTCCCTCCTCCTCCTCCTCTGGACGAGCTTCCGCACTGAAGAGGAGAGGAGAAATATGTGGCCCATGACAGGCTCGCAGCCTTTCGACTTGCCGAGAGAAGCGAGCGTCTCCTCGTTCGAAGAATCTAGCAGAATCGCGCTGAGGAGGAGAAAGACAGGAGGGAGAGAGGAGGAGAGAGGAGAGGAAGGGAGAGGAAGGGAGAGGAGGAGAGAGGAGGAGGAAAGGAGGAGAGAGGAGGAGAGAGAAGGAGAGAAGAGGAGGAAGCAGAAGGAGAGATGAAGAGATGTCTGCTAGCTACCTGATGAGAACTCTCTTCCCCAGCCTCATGGCTGGTCGGTACATCAAGTCTGTCGCTGCGACTCTTTGCTGATGTAAAATCGCTCGCTCGTCAAACTCTGCCAGCAGCGTCAGCTCGTTTTCTTCCCCTGCTCCCTGCTCCCTGCTCCCTGCTCGCTTCCTTCATGTCCTCCACCATACTCCCTGAGATGTTCGCTCCTGCTGAGCTCTGTCCTTTCACTCCTCCTCCCCCTCGTCCTCTAGGTTGCCTCTTCCTCCTCCTCCTCTTCTCTTCACTTGCCGGCGAGTTGCTTGGAGGCCCACAAGCCGTTGAGGTCGGAGGGAGTGTTGGGTCGTGACGAGGCTGGAGGAGGAGGAGAAGGAGGAGGAGGAGCCTCTTGATCCTCCGCTTCCTCCTCCTTGCCTTGAGGAGCTGCAGAGGATGAGTGAAGAGGAGAGGTGGAGTGATGAAGCTGACCGGGGGAGGAGGAGGAGGAGGAGGAGCGGAGATCGTCTAGGAAGACGAACTTGCTCGCCCTGATCCAGTCGCTAAGTTTTGACTTGACGAGCTGAGAAAAATGATCAGAAGATGTCAATGAGAAGAAGAGGAGGACGTGAGAGAAGAAATTAGAAGAAGAGAGAGAGGGAGGGGGAAGGAGGGGGAAGGAGAAAGAGAGAAGACAAGAAAGGCTATGAGGAGAAAGACAAGATGGAGGAAGAGAGAGGAAGAGGAGGAGGAAAAAGGAAGAAGAAGAGCAGAGAAGGAGATGAAGAGGATAGGAAAAGTAGGATGAAGAGGAGGTGGGGAAAGAGGAGTAAAGGAGGAGAGGAGGAGAGAAGAAGGAAAGGAGAAAAAGAACAAGAAGAGGAGAAGAGGAGGAGGATCAGTGGGACCTTAGGACTAGAAGGAGAGACCCTCTGCGCGAGTCGCTCGACTGTGGGATTATCTGGAAGTTGACGAGAATGGTTCTTCAAGATCTGACTGACGTTGATGAGAGCCTGGCAATCTGTTGTGACGATTTTGTTGATATAACAGTAATACTGATGATGAGGATGATGATGATGATGATGATGATGATGACGACGATCACGATGATGATGATGATGATGATGATGATGATGATGATGATGATGATAACGATGATGATGATGATGATGATGATGATGATGATGATGATGATGATGATGATGATGATGATGATGATGATGATGATGATGATGTTTGCATCTTGTTTGTTGTGAGACGGTGCAAAGAGCGTCACCTTGGAGTAGGAGATCGATTGTTGGCAGGACATGGCAGCCACTCTCTGACGATGGAGGCAGAGGGAAGGGAGACCGTCGATCTGAAACCTTTCGAAGAAGAGGACGCTGTTGTGATGTGATGGCGATTCAAGAGTTGATGAGCGACAAGACAACAAAACTTGAGAGTGAACGAGGAAGGAGGAAGAGCGGGGAGGGGAGCAGAGCACAGAGCAAGGCAGAACACAGAGAGGATAAACTAGGAGAACAGGAGGATCAGGTGGAGCAGGAGCAGGAGCAACACCAGGAGCAGGAGCAACACCAGGAGCAACACCAGGAGCAGGAGGAGCAGAAGCAGGAGCAGGAGCAGGAGGAGCAGAAGCAGGAGCAGCAGCAGAGATGTTCTTACAGCTTCTCTTCCTCCTTCTTCTTCGCTATCGCGATCTTCCTGTCTCTTTGCCCTCTGAAGTACCTCTGCCCAACTTGTCACCTTCCCTCCTCCTCCTGCTGCTCCTGCTCCTCCTTCTCCTTCTCCTTCTCCTTCTCCTTCTCCTTCTCCTCCTCCTCCTCCTCCTCCTCCTCCTCCCCCTCCTCCTCCCCTCTCCTCACCTGGATCTGGGTGGCCGCCGCAACATGGATGGGCAGGTTGTACTCCTGGTAGGAGGCGATTCTTGCAAACAGGGAGATAGGGGAGACTGCGTGCAAGCACATGGAAGTGAGGATGAATGGGATGATGCCGGAAAAAAGAACTTGTTGAGCAGGAGAAGCACAAGGAGCAGAAGGAGGAGCCAAGGAGGTCAAGGTGGAAGCAGAAGAGAACAACGAAGACAATCGGGAGCAGGAGCAACACCAGGAGCAGGAGCAGGAGCATGAGCAGGAGGAATCGCTGAAACGATTTGGAACCTGAGGAATGGAAGCAAGCGCGAAGACCACTGTCGGTCTTGATGGTGATCTTATCAGCTGAATGAAAGAACCACATGTCTAGCTGAACATCTCTGAGGAAAAATCAGATGAGCTAAAGAAATGTCTCAGGTTGCCAGGTTTGAGGAATGTTAGGCAGCAGAGGGACAAGACAAGACAAGGCAAGACAAGACAAGACAAGACAAGACAAGACAAGACAAAGACAAGACAAGACAAGACAAGACAAGACAAGACAAGACAAGACAATATTCGAAATGAGATGATAAGTTTTGGTCAAAATCTATCATCGCAAGACGATCAGGTGGTGGAATGTTTGATCTCCTCTCACTTTGCAAGGTGCATCATCTTCTTCATCGTCTCAATCAGAGATGACAATGAAATGGCTGACGAGACCCTGATGGTACAACTTGACAAATCGAACCCTGAAAGAAGCTCAACTAGACGTTGCAAAACAACAAGTTGAAGAATCATAAGAGAGAGACCTGATTTGTCTTGCAGTTCGATGTACATCTCAACATCTCATGTGAAAAATCTCAGCAACAACACCTCTTTGAGAGCAAAAAACACCGTCTTCGCAAGTTTCTTTGTAGGACTTGTCTTGTGACACATCAGGGTTGGAGCAAACAGAAGTTTCCTGCTGATGTAATGTTACATGACCCACGATGAGACAACAGAAGCCGGAAAGAAGAAGAACAACAAAACTTGTAATGACAGCAAATCTAGTTTTGAGAAGAATTGAAATCAGTTTCGTCTCTGATACAAGATAGAATCTTATCTCTGATACAAGATAGAATCTTATCTCTGATACAAGATAGAATCTTATCTCTGATACAAGATAGAATCTTATCTCTGATACAAGATAATGTACAATCTTATCTCTCATGTAAAGGTGAAATCTCATCCGGCACTGACAACTCGCTGACCGTCCCTCTCCTCACCTCTTCTTCCCTGCTCGCCGTGAGCGATGGAACTGTGGAGATGATGTTTTCAACATTCTTCCAATCAAAAGTCGCAACCTGCCCACTGATGATAATGTAAGGGCGCATTCAACAAACAGACATCCCCTTCATCGTCTTACCTCGAGTAATCTGAAACGTCGACCAATACACCAAGGCCTCTGTCTTCTCCCGAGGAAGGGGCAAACTTGACCTTGTTGCTGTCTCGGTCCCTTGAGAGAAATCGAGATAACACTTCCCTCAGTCGTTCGTCGTCGTGCTGTTGAGTTTCAATCCTGGTACAGTGTCATCAGAAGAAGTAACGGCGACGAAGAAAACGACCGGTGCTCAAAGTCCTCATACTCCTTTGCCTGACATGAAAGGGTTGATGAGATGAGTTGTCAAGAAATTTGCTATCACCTCGAATTTGTTTGAAGACATTCTGTGTAGATCGACTAACATGCGAACAGTGAAGAGAAGGCGAAGTAAGATTGGCTCTCTAGCTCTGCAGCTCGACGCAGTGAGTTGATGAGGAGGAGGACCGTGAAACAGAGGAAAAGGAGGAAGAAGGCAGGCGGTGAAGGGGATAAGGATGAGAACAAGGACGATAAGGATGAGGAGGAGGATGAAAAGGGAAGTGTAAGGACGAGGACGGTCAATGCAACATGTACTGAGGGACCTGGAGTCTTGCTTCGAGAGGTAGAGGTTGATCAGGACCGTCGTTGCGAACCTGCTGTGCCTGTGAAGTTTCATCGGCATGGCAGGACGCAACAAGAAATTTCTGACTGGATGGCCTGGAGGAAATCTCCGAATCTCATCCTGGCAAAGTTAGAACGTGCGCAGAGCAGAGGTGTAACTTACAGGGCCAGGGACAAGTTTGAGTGAGACGAGGCTATGTCGAGCTTGTCTTCGTGCAAGGAGAAATTTGAGTTGCAAGCCTGAAGGAGCAGAAAACATCAGATGGTTGTAGCGCACTCTCAATCGGCGTCGTAGTCGGCATCATCACCACCGCGACAATCATATCGTCATGTCATCGTCATCGTCATCGTCATCGTCATCGTCATCGTCATCGTCATCGTCATCGTCATCGTCATCGTCATCGTCATCGTCATCATTTCCATTCTCATCGTAACAATCAGCCCCTTGACCACCATCATCATCATCACAGTGTGATCGGATGGGTTACAATAACCTTATCAAGGAAGAAGATCGCTGCCTGCAGTCTGCCTGATTGGATGTAAAAACACCCCAAGTTGTTCCAGGTGTGGATCAGTTGCAGTTGAAACAGCATATGCGAAGTCCCGCCGTCATGGGAGAATTCCTGAAGTTTTGACAAAACGTTGTAACTCACGTGCTCTGCGAGCTTCAAACATTCGTAGGCCAAGGTCTCAGGTTCACCTCCTGCTGCTCCTGCTCCTGCTCCTGCTCCTGCTCCTGCTCCTGCTCCTAGTCCTCCCATCTCCTTGAAGCACAGGCATCCGGCGAGCAGCAACCGCTGGACACATTCCAGCGAAGTCCTGACCAGCTCGCTGACGCTGTGCTCATTGGCCTCGAAGATGAGCTGGTTGACATGCTTGCCGTGCGTCTTGCTGCTCCTCGTGAACTTGTACAGGAGCTCGCCATGGAGCTCATGGGGGGAGATGGCAAGTTGCGCAGCACTGATCTGATCCTGTCCTCTGAGGAAGACGACCTCCTGCCCCCTCTCGTCGACCTCCCGGCTCTCTGAGATCGAGAGGAGCCGCTGAGTCTCGTCCTCATCCTTGAAGTCTGTGAAGGAGGACAAGAGCTGTGCTATGGCTGCCCTCCTCCTGGCAAGCTCCTGCATGTCCTGCTTTTCCTCCCTCCCTCCCTTCTCCTCCCTCCCCTTCGTTGTCTTCCTTCCTGGTTTGTTGCTCATGACAACGAGAGGAGAAAGATAAGTCTCCCCTTCACATCTACATCCTCTTGCCCCTCCTCCTGCTCCTGCTCCTTGACCAGGCTTCGTAGAGCATCTCGACCCCCCCCCCCCCCCCCCCCCCGGTTACGTTTTTTTTTTCAGGGTTGACAAATCAAAGCCCGCTTTGTCAATAAAACCAAACATTCCAGTTACGAACGGGGGGAACTCCTCCACTCGGCCCCACCACCCTGCAAGGGTCCTCTAAAAGAATTCAAAACTGCTAAAAGCTTGGGTCTATCAAAACTGCTTGGGGCTTAAAGGGGCCCTTACTTTAAAAACTTCTGGTGGGGTTGTTATCAAATGGGGCCGGTTTTTTACCGTAGGAAACCAGGCTCGGGCGGCGCCCGGCCGCCATGAGCAGGTGAGGCTTGGCTGACTTGGGATCTACGGCAGAGCTACGGCAGCACGTGCGGGGGTATTGGAACGATTGAAAGAGAGGATGAGCAGGTGAGATCGTCTTGCACCAGTACAATAAGACAAGCATGAACTTCCGTGGCGGCGGCGGCGGCGGCGGCGGCGGCGGCGGCGGCGGCGATGATGATGATGATGATGATGATGATGATGATGAGGAGGAGGAGGAGGAGGAGGAGGAGGAGGAGGATGAGGTTGAAGATGATGTCTCAAGTTTATGTACAACTAAAGGTAAGGAACAGGTCTACAACCCGTCCCCTTGATGTCATCAACCTACAACCAGAACAGAGGCTGGTCAGTCTGTTTCGCAGGCACGTTCACATCCCCCAACAGTCCCTGCAGCAATATGCGTCACGACTCAACATAACCCGACTCAGGCCACCAGTACCGAGTCATAGAAGGCCCCGTCCTGCTTAGCAGCTTTCTTCTTGTTGTGACCCCTACAAGCCGAGTAAGACGAGGAGGATCGAGAACCTGAGCCTACCTGCTGCTGGTGACCTGCGCTGGTGCAGCCTTGTGCTTGCTGTTGAGGGAGGCGAGAGAGGAGATGAGGTATGAGTCGAAGTTGGGATCGTCTGAGCGAAAGAGACGAGTGAGACGGAAGAAGGGGAGGCGAGCAAGGAGAGGAGGAGAGCAAGGAGGGGAGAAGAGCAAGGAGAAACCTTTCGGATGGTTGAAAATCTTGTCAAGCTTCGACTCGCCTTCACCCGAAGCCTCGTCCTGCTCGGCCTCAGCTGGAGCTGCTTCTGCTGCTCTCCTCTTATGCGATGGCTGCACCGGACAGGACAAGTGAGCGAAGGCGAGGTTACTCACGAGGGACGTACCATGCTCATTCCCCCGAAGCTGCCGAGGCTACCCAAGATGTTTTCCTTACTGATATCTTGCCTGGATGCCTGTGTTGTACTCAGTTCCATCCCTTCCTCCTTCCCATGCTCACCTCTCTCCTCTCCGGGCGAACCCGCTCCGTCACCCTCGCGCTGGCATCATCAACATCGGGCGTCCCCTGGGCAGAGTCCTTGGCACTCTGCTCCTGCGCGTTCATGACGTCGAAGAGCTTCTGTCGCTCCTTCAGCTCCTTGAACTCTTCGTCAATCAGGAACTGCTTCCTCAGCACTCGCGACTCCTAGCAGGCGAGAGTTTGAGACGTGCACAGCACAACGGGAGCAGCCTCTCACCCTCTGCTTCTCTGAGCTCCAGGCTTGCCTTATCCGCTGCAACTCCCTTGACATCTCCTCCAGCTTCTTGGTCTGGATACGTTCCTGCAACCGACGCGTCACCTTCCTGCCCCGACCTCGTTCCCTCGTGCTCACCTTCGACCTCCACTTGGACTGCAGGAACGCCATGTCGAGGTTGGCCTTCTCCCTCTTCCTCTCGCTATCGACTTCGCTCTTCCTCAGGTTGTCCATTTCGTGCAGCAGCGAATGAATCTCCTGGTCCTCTTTCTGCGAGTAATCCCGATACTTGGTGGCCTGTACAACCTTTCACACATTTTCACCTTGCACCAACACACTCCCAACCTCCGCACTGCTCTTGTCCGCAGTGTCCATCAGACTCTCGACGGCTCCACGTGCCTCTCTAGCCACCTTGATCAACGTCTTTGCATCCTTGTCCTTCTGCAGAGCACAAATCACAATCTAACAACACCCCCCGAGCTCTCTTCTCCTCACCTGCTCTTGCGCCAGCGCGAACCTCTGCCGGGCCAGCTCTCTGAGGCGGTCAAGAGCCATGGTCTTCGATTCCTGGTCACTCGTGTCAGGAGCGTCATGCCTTGTGGTCCGTTGAGCGCACCTCCAGTGCCTTCGCCTCGTTGACGGCCCTCTGCTTCTCAGCCTCTTCTTTCTGCAAGATGTCCTTCATCTCCCCCTCCATCTGCAGCTCGTGCTTCTGCTGGTGGTCCACAAAGCTCTGCATCGCACTTTGCATCTGCTTCTCCTTGGTGAGAAGCTCACTGTCCATCGCCTTCTTCATCTTCTCCTCGTACAACTTGCCCTCCTTGTCCTTCAGGTTTGACACCGTCTTCTGCATCTGGAGTTGCATGTCGGCGATACGCTTTGCCTCTTCCGCCTTCATCTGGGTCGTCAACTTGGCCATGTTCTCCCGCATGTTAAAGATCATGCTCTGCTCATTCGCGGCCATGCCCTCCAGCACTTTCTCTCGGCCTTTCTCCCTTTGCAAGTCTGAGTTCAAGATCCTCACGTTCCTCTTCAGGTCGCTGACTTCATTGGAGGACTCCTGATCATTCTGGACCAACGCACTCGACAGCCTCGTCTCGAGTCTCTTCACGGGCTCTTCGATCCTCCGAACCTCATCTTCGAACCTCTCAAGATACGCCTTCTGCTGATCCTCCTGCCCCATCATGTTCGACCTGGCAAGCGCCGGCTGACGACCACGACGACCTCGAAACACGCGCGAGTTGGTCGTAGCCAGCTGGCTGCGGTGGAACTTTCCTGTTGATTTGGACCTCACCCACCTGCTGTCAGACGTGTCGTCGTTTTCATCGTCGTAGTTGGGGTGCGCGTGCTTGGGCGCATCAGCGGAGAAAAGCTTCGAAGATCCGCGATCGTCCAGGACGTTGTCGTAGTATGAAGGCCAGCTCCGGCTACCCCACAGAGGTCTGTTGCTCTCTTTGACGCTCACTGTCTTGGCCTTCACGGAAACAGGAGGCTTCACTGCCGCTGCCTTCATCGTTCGTGTTTCCGGCTGCTTGCTGACAGCATCGGCGCGGGAGGGAACTTGTCGCTTGTAGAGCGAGGCAAGGTCCTCATACTTGTGCTCCTGTCTCTTCAGTGCAGTCAACTTCTTCTGGAAGTTGTCCGTCTCGACACTCTCCTTGACGTGCTTCTGAAGCTTCTGGATGGAATCGGAGAACAGCTGCTTAGCATTATTGAGCAAATTCTTGGCGTCGGCCTTGTTCTCTCCGGCAAGCTTCATGTCCTCCAGATAAGCTTTGCGCTTCGCCCTCTCGGCATTCAGCTCCATCTTGAGGGCAGCATGGGCCGACCCAGTCTCCGACGCCATCTGGACGGCCTTCTGTTCCATGCTCGCTGCCTGTTGGGCTTCTGTCTTGGCACGCTTGTCCCTCTCCACCTCCTCCTTGAGGAGCATGTGCAGGCGATCTTCGAGCGCAGCAGCTCTGTCCTCAGCTGACTTGGACTGGTATCGCAGTTCTCTTGCCAGACGCTCGGCCTGCTGTGCGCCAACAGCATGGACGGCAGCGGAACCAAGAAGGCGGGGGTAAGAGCTACGGGTTGAGGGCGAAGAAATGGCAGAGCTCAAGGAGTCCAGGTGGTCGCCACGGGCTGCTTCTCTGTCGAGGACAGAGAAGCTCATGATGGTGCATGCGGCGATGAACAACCCAGCCAACGTGGGGAGCAAGACGCCCACCACCTCCTTCTTGAATCCTTCGAGCCTCATGTTTCACGGGTAAGGAACAAGCTCCTTCAACGACCTGCTGCTGATCTTCTCTCTCCCTCCTAAATATTCTTCCTCTTCCTCTTCCTCTTCCTCTTCCTCCAGCAGCTACTTCTGCAGCTACTTGCCCATGACGCGCCTCTTCGCCTCGACTCAATTGTTCTCACCCCTACTTTGAATCATATTACCCACCCCCATGTCATCAAACCAGACCAATTAAGGGGGTACTACATGTACCCCACCCCCCCAATACAACCATTTGAGAAGAAACTCGGCCCGCCGTGTTCCGGGCCCGGGCCAGTGGAGGCACCTTAGCATTGCCTGAGGCGGGGATTTAGTACCCCTGGGAAATAGGTCACATGAGCGGTATTGAGAAGGGTGGGGTAGTTAGAGGGGCCTGGAGGGAGAATGGCCGGATCCTCCTGCATGCCGAAGTAGCAGGGGGGCGATGGCTGCGAGGACAGAGGGAGAGAGGAGGAGGATGGAAGAGGAGGAAGAGACGGGAAGAGACTCGAGGAGGAGAAGGGAGAGAGAAGGAGGAGAGATTCTGTAGAGACATGAGAAAGGACGATGATAAAGTTCAGCACGGGGGAAACAAAAGGAACACACAAGGGGGAGGTGAGATGCGAGGCAGAAGGCGATGGCAGCAGCACGTTGGTGGAAACGAGACTAGAATGATGTTGGACAAGTTGGGTGTGTTGGGGAGTTGGTGGGAGGGAGAGTGTGCTAGGGGAAGAGAGTGGAGGGCAGCCACGCATGGGACTGTAGCGGGAAGCAGGTTGAAAGTTAGAGCAAGACCAGGGAATCAAGAGATAGGAAGCGGGAGGCGCGATTGAAGAGCTAAGATAGCACCAGAGACAGGATGCAGCTGATGAAGCGCCAAGTGGAATGAGTCGAGCATAGAGGGAAGGGTACAAGGAGAGATGGAGGCTCATACAGACCCTTTGAAAGGTTTGCAGAGTGTTAAAGTGTGGTTATATTACAAAAAATATGATTATCCCAACGATGTGAGAGAGGAGTGAGCCTTGATAGATGATTGAATAGCAGGCAAATGAACAAGAAAAAGGATGGAAGGCGTCGAGGAGACTTCATTTAGAATTGGGAGGAAATCGGTTTCAGAGCTGCTTCCTCTTGGATTTTGACATATTGTTGACTTTTCTTCTCAAGCAGGAAGTGCAATATGAAGTGGAGTTCCTTGCCTTGACACATCAGTTGCATCGCCTCATCTCTGTTGGCTCTCATGTACACGTGATGGCTCTGGCTCGTTGGAAGGTTGGCTTGAAGACTTGAACAATATATCTTCCCTGCCATACCAAGACTGAAAGATGCGAGAGTCAACTTTGTCTTGCAGGATGTGCCTGCTGCTCACGATGGTTCTCGTTCCACTGACTTGCTGCGGGAGCTTCGCTGGTGAGAACTTGAACTTCGATGGGGTAGGAAGACAATCTTTGCGAGCTGCTCCTTCCCCTCCCGCGGAGGGGCAGGTGAAACCCAAGGTGAACATGCTGGAGGGTCTCGGCGGCACTTTCGGCATGAGAATCCTCCGAGGATGCGCAGAGGGGATGACTGAGATGCTGGTGTCGACGTACGAGGATGTTTTGCTGCTCTGTGAGCAGACGACGTTGGTTGTCAACAAAGTCTTGCAGGCCCTGAGATACTACTTCCTCCACGTCCCGATCTTGCATCCTGTCAGGAGGTTGCTCAGGATTGGCAGTGGGGGAGCGCTAGTCCCGCCTGCTGGGTCGAGTCAGAGCACGTGCGCAGAGGAGGGTAGGAAGACTAGGAGGAGGGATGGAGCACGATGGCATGCCGTTAGGTGGACCACCTCAACAGGGATTGAAGAAGGGGAGGAAGTGTCAGCGCATGTACTACCTGCGACGCGGCACCACGTCTCGTGGAGGAGGAGGTGGATCTTGGAAGGGAAGGGAATGCTGTACGCGCTCTTTCTGCAGCTCAGGTGCATTACGGCAGCCTACAAGTTCTCCATGGACGTGATTCTATTCCTGCTGTTCGGAGGGAAGGCGTTTCCTACGTTTGGTGGGGGCCTGCACGACGGGCTGGCCCCTTTCGCACACCATGGGGAGCAGGAGGCAAGTGATGATGGTGAGCTTGCTGGAGCAGAAGAGGACTCGGAGGAGGAGAACATACGAGGTTGTCGATGTGTCCTTCTGCTCTGCTGACCTTCTCGCTCCTTGTTTGCCGTCGTTTCTTCACTACCGTTGTCACTGGACTCAAAACTTGCCTGCCTCTCCCTCTGCCTCCTCCTCTCCCCTACGATGCTCCCGACATCGTGTCCTGACGTCTGTTGTGCAGGAGTGCGAGAGGACGGTGATGTGACCGAGATGGTGAGCAAACGAGCGCACGTCGTGCTGGCTGCTGACTCATCCGATGATCAGGTGAAGCGGGAGCTGAGGTCGTTCCAAGAGGATGCGAGCGAGAACCGGAAGAGGCTGCTCATGCTGTCAAGGCTGGGGGAACAGCACCAGCAAGTGGCGCAGAGTCTGCAGGAGGAGGTGCAGGAGCACCAGGAGAGGCTGGAGCAGCTGAAGCGGGAGACCGCGGACCGGAGGGACTCGAATCGCAGGCGGATGAAGGAGATGATTGACCAGTACCAGCGAGAAGTGAAGCGAGGATATGATCAGGCTCAGGAGGTGAGGCGGCGGGAAGGAGAGGGGGGAAGGAAGTAGTCTTCTCCGAGGAGCAGGAGCAGGAGCGGAGGAAAACCGCGGACCAAGATTAGGGTCAGGAGTACCAAGAATAAGATAGGAGCGAGAGGAGGACGAGGACGAGGACGGGGACGGGGACGGGGACGGGGACGGGGACGAGGAGAAGGACGAGGAGATCACTCTAACATTTTTCTGCTTACAGCTGCAAGAAGCTCACCAGAAAATCGAAGAGCTCGCAGAACAGATCCGCAGGATGAGCAGCAAGCAGGTGACGCGATGCTGGCGGCAATTCCTCTCCGCTCACTTTGCTCTAAGGTCCACGTCAGTGTAAAAGAAGACCAGGAGCTGAGAGGGGAGGAGGAGGAGGAGGAGGAGGTGGAGGAGAAGGAAGCTGCAAGATCCAGTGGAAGGGTCACAGCGGGGAAGGTGAGATGTGTTGTTCCTGATGATCCTAGATCGCTCACATGGCAAGTTCAGCGCCATGTTCAGATCTCTACCACCACGATAGAAGACTCTCCGACTGGGCCAAGCTTCTCCCATGATGTCCGGAGGGGTCACGGAGAGTCAAGGATGAGAAACAGAGCGTTGGAAGATCCAGAGAGAGGAGAGGAGGAGGAGGAGGAGGAGGAGGGGGACGAGGAGGAGAGGATGAATGGGGAGAGACGTCATGAGGGGCAGCGGCATGAAGGAGGGAGGGAGGATGAAAAGGAGGATACACAGACAGGATCGGCCAGCTCTCTGCAGAACCGAGACCAGCCTCCCATGTCTCCCTTCCCTCCCTCCTTCCCTTCCCCTCTTCCTCCCTCCCTCCGCGCTCCTCTCCCTCCTCCTCTTCACCAGTGGACGAGGCCGACGCCAAGCAGGGGAGAGTGGAAAGAGAGCGAAGCGATGAGCACGACGTTCGTGGACGACTCGAAGATCGACTGGTGGACGACGGATGGGACGGGAGGACTCACCTCCCAGCTGACTCCCTTCCGACAGCTCTCGTCTCTTGATGTCGACTCTCCCGTCTTTGCTGAGAGGAAGAGAAGGGGGCAGGAGAGTCCGAGGAGAGAGGAGGAGGAGGAGGAGGAGGAGGAGGAGGAAGAGGAAGAAGAGGAGGAGGACGCGAGGTCAGGGAGGAGGGAGAGGAATGTCAGTGAGATGAGCATGCCTTCCCATACCAAGACAACCAGGGCGATCAAGACACCAAGTGGCGGCGAGGTGAAGAGAGTGAGAGCAGAGGAAGTGAAGAAGACAACGGGGAAGAGAGGGGAGGAGAGCGTGATGTCGAACAGGAAGGAAGACAGGAAGGGAGCAAAGAGGGAAGAAGATAGGACAGTTGTTTCCCCTCGGATCTCTCTCAATACTACCAAGATGTCTGCAGCAGAACGACTGGTAAACCCTCCTCTCCCCTTCCTGAATTCTATACACTCTCCTACCTTCCCCCCCCCCCATGACATTCTTTCCTGCCCTCCTTATGTATCCTTTTGACTCATTTCCTGTTTTTCCTTGCCTCTTGTGATGTGATTATCTTGGAGCATCATCTTCATCATCATCTCCATCATCATCTCCATCTCCATCTCCATCTCCATCTCCATCATCATCATCACCACCACCACCACCACCACCATCACTTGCTGCTGCTGCTGCTGCTGCTGCTGCTGCTGCTGCTGCTACACCCCTCCTCCATCTCCTCCTCCTCCATTTCCTCCTCATCCTCATCCTTCTCTTCGTCTTCGTCTCCTCGTCTCTAAATCAGCTCCAGGCTGCTGTCCGCAAGGCCGAGGCGATCAGGTGCCGGCAGGCTGCACGAGCCCGCTCCACCACATCCTCTCGATCGCCAGCTGACTCGGCACCGGAGGTTTCCGGTCTCTCGGCCTCAAAGGCTGGGAGGAGGACAATCGAGATTATCCCTCCTTCCTCTACCGCTACGATGCGACGAGTATCAAACTCGTTCCCTTCCTCCCAGCAGAGATCGAGGAGCGCGGCTGGCAAGCTGAACGTGCGGGGGGAGAAGGAACGAGGCAAAAGGGAGGAGAGCGGGAGGAGAGAAGAGCAGGAGGAGGAGGCAGCTCTGCCACAGGCGGGGAAAGATCGCGAGGGAAGGGACCGCAAGGAGTTGAACAGTCCCAGGGGCCAACTGAAACCTGAGCAGCAGCAGCAGCAGCAGCAGCAGCAGCAGCAGCAGCAGCAGCAGCAGCAGCAGCAGCAGCAGCAGCAGCAGCAGCAGCAGCAGCAGCAGCAGCAGCAGCAGCAGGAAGCAGGAGCGGGTGTGAGGGACCCCTCGAATCCCCTCGATCAGAGCCCTTCAAGGATCATCAACCCAGGCACGAGCGAGGAAGGGGTACCAACGCAAGGGAAGCAGCCTCAGGTCCAGCTTGCATGCTCCGCCCTGACCTCAGCCGCTCACTGCAAGCAGGTGAAGGATGAGTCCTCGGGGAGCACTAGGAAAAGCTCGTCAAGTATGGCGACGGCGAGTTACGGGTGGGAGGAGGAGGCGGTAGAAGATCAGCTGCTGATTCGTCCTGTAGCTTCGGTGACGACGCCCTGGCTGCAAAGATAGAGGCCATGCTCGAGCGGAACAAGCACCTCCTGACTCAGTCAGTCCTGAAGCCCCGCGGCTGGCAAGTCAGGTCAGTCGCCATCCTCCTGCTCCTCCTCCTCGTTTACTTCTGCTTTCCTACCTCCTGCTCCTTCTCACGCCCTTCGTTTCTCATCTGCTTCTCCTCCTCGCTCTGACTCGCTGCCCTCCCTCTACAGTGGGAAGCGAGCTGCGCAGGATTTCGACCAGGAGCTGCGCAGCCGCTTGAGCGAGGCGTTTGCCGTAACGCCGGAGAGGACGCGAACAAGCCCGGAGCGATCGCTGGAGGAATCTCCTTCCAACGTTGGGATAGTGCAGGAGGCGTACACCCCTGTCCGCCCGAAGCTTGTTCCCATCTCCGAGAGGCCATGAGAGATTGCATGGCGGGCAGGAGGGTTTGTTGATGTTGGGGAGGAATGAGAGAGTTAAGAGGTTATGTTGACAGTCACGAGTAATACAGCCTTCGACGAGGACGGAAGGAGTGATGAGCGGGAGAGGAGGAGCAGGTAGAGAGGGAAAGTGCGAGGGAGGAGGGAGGATGAGAAGAGCTGGGAGGGAGGGAGGGAGTTGAATCGAACAAATTTCACCGTCATTTCATTCGAACTGCGTTGGGGATCTGCACATGATACTCCCTGGCCTTGGCCTCCCTCGCCTCCTGTAGGATCGCACACCAGCAGCACAGGCTCGAGGCGCAGCAGTCAGACATGCAGCTCCCCTCGATCTGGTACTTCTCCCTCAGCGCACTCCTGTGAAAGCTCCATGTCAGGCATACAGCAGGAGACGAGGACAAGGGGAGAAGAGGGGAGGAGGAGAGGAGAAGGGGGGAGGGGGGGCGGGGGGGAGGAAGGTAGAGGGGGAGAAGAGTACCACCAGTAGAGAAGGATGGGAGGGAAAGAAATTCCCTCCCCTGTGTACCTCTTAATAATTCTGGGCGAACTCCGGGCTGCCGTCCCGCATCTTGACGATGGCGATGGAGAAGTTGAGGAAGAAGGCGAGCTGCATGTGCACGTGCACCTCGTACTGGGTCACCATGGGGATGCACCTCGAAACGTTTCCCAGCAACCTGCATGCCGGCGACAGCCACACCTTGTCATCCACACAGTCCACCTGCGTGTTGCCAGTCTGAGTGATATAGTTGGCGGTGTCTCGAAAGTTGTTGTACGTCCCCGTGTCCTGGT
>NW_005434544.1:51399-81376 GCF_000315625.1 Guillardia theta CCMP2712
GACTGGTGGAAATCAGATGATCCTTCTCCGGGAAAATTTTCCATCCTCTACTAAAATACTACCCTCTGCCTTCCGTTCAGTTCTTTCCTCTTTGATTTCTCTTTTCCTGTCCCTCTCCCTCTCCCTCTCCCTTCCCTTCCTGGCATCGTCCTCCTCGCTATCCGCATCCTCCTCCTCGCTCTCCGCATCTTCCTAGCCATCGCCCCCTGCCTTAACCTGCTCCTCTCCTCTTCTCCTCTCAAAGTGCCCGCAGGCAGGAAACTCAATTATCCGCCGCAACTGCCATTCCTGCTCCAAGTCTTCCGCCCTCGTCTACTACAAGGTCAGCAGATCTACCTCGAGATCGACTTCAGTTGGGGTCTGACACTACGGCAGGTCTCGGCGTCCGCCTACCCCAACAAGCTCTGGTCGAGCAGGATGCTCCATTCGATCCTCGTGCAAGATTGGAAGACCAGCCAGCCAGGACACACCCGGAACGTGGGCTAGCAGCTGTCCTGCCCCGAGGTCAAGGGGAAAGGAAGAGGAGGAGGAGGGGAAACGAAAGGGAAGGGAGGACGGGGGAAGGTAGAGGGGGAAAGGTAGAGGGGGGGAAGAGTACCTCCAGTAGAGAAGGATGGGAGGGAAGGAGAGCAGGAGACAAGTGTTGATGCAGAGCACCGAGTCCTTTTCACTGCACAAACCCTTGGCGGACCTGTGAAGGGGCTGCGTAATGCCTGAAAGTAGCGACGCCTTCCCGTTGAAGATGGAGATGGCGGTGTTAGGGGCAAGGAAGAAGACTCCCCCCCCGCAGAACAGGCTGGCGACAGAGAGGATCTCATAGTCAGAGGTGACGTCAAGCAGGCCGGTAGACCATTGTTCGAGCATGTCGCAGGATCACAAGCCCGAGGCTTCTGAGTCTCTCAAGAGTTCAGTCTTGTCGCCACTTCCATGTGCAAGGGATGTGAGAGAAACAACCTGATATCCTAACCTGTCAAACAGTCACAAACTAGGCCCCGCGGCTGCTCCATGAGTCAGTGTACTATAGAATTATCATGTATCCCATCCACCGTGACACGGTCAAAACTCATAGTGGATGTCTGTGTGCTCATGAAGTTGCAGGAGACTCTTCAGTGCAGATTCTAGTATCTCAGGCAGGGTTTGATAAACTAGCAGAACATGATTACGACACTTACCGCCGGTACCGTACATCCAGTCCCTGCCAGGCCCTATCATCTCATCCATCCTATCCTCCTCTACCCGGCGACACCCTTCTCTGCTATGATCTTCCTACTCAATCTACATCTCCGAACTCGGAAGTCTTCCTACTCTTCCTCGCCATCCAGTGGCTCGGCCGCAGCAGCGCGGCATCGGTGCATAGCGATCGGAGAGTTCGCCATGGTCCGTTGAAATCGGTTTTTGACCAGCTCGACGCCCAAGGGACTGACGCGGGCCCGGGAAACTCTCAGCGGCTCAACGACTCGTAAAATCCTGCAAAGACAAGATAAATATAATTAATGACATTTCACAGGACTCTGAGGTGAACCTGACAGAGTGCCCGGAGGCCGGATTTGTTACAAGGTAACTGGGCATGGCGGGACAAGCGACGACATGGATGGCGGCGCCGACGATGGCGCCAACGAAGATGTCGATGATGGCGATGACGGCCATGTTGATGCTCCCCAGTGTTGAAGGATTCTCCTCTCCTGTCCTCCGAGCTCCCGGGAGGATGGGACTGTCCGCGCAACTTGCTTTGTCCAAAGGTGAGTCGCTCGGAGATGGGCGTTCGGTCGAGGAGGGAAAGAGGAGATGGAAGGGCTCGTTGTGCGGAGATTTCTCCTTTTAGATGTGTTTCAATGAAGAAGTGAGGTGTTTAGAGTCCATGGATGTTAAAACAGAGTGAAGGGACAAGTTTGTTGAAGCTGTGAGTATTAGAAATTTCCTCAGCCATGCCTGAAGTTTCTCGTATTTGACGAGATGGACATGATAGCAGGCCCGTCTCGTATCAGTGCGTCCAAGCTCAGGATGCAGGAGAACCCAGAAAAGGGTGGTGAGAATGACTCGGGTATCAGGCAGCTCCTTGGAGTGAGGGTGCGGCGTTGTCACCTTTGCGGTCCAAGGCTCTAAGAGTTCCTCAGGGAGGATCCACGACCGCAGACAAGTGGAAGATCAGAGTTCAGCTGATGAAGCCTGTCACTTGGGTCCCTCTCATCTGGGGTGTCGCTTGTGGAGCAGCAGCCTCGGGCAAATACCATTGTGAGCCGTGCAGTTCCATTTTAAGTGGGGGTAACATGCAATGCAGCGATCTGGGATGGAGCTTCTTTCAGTGAATGGAGCACCGACTTTGTCAAGGTAACATCTCATCCTGTTGTTCCTTCCTTCTCCTCGGCTCTTCTACTTCCCTCCGTCTCCTTGCGTCTCCTACTTCCCGCCGCCGTCTCCTTGCGTCTTCTATTCCCGCCCTCCTCACTTGTTTTACTCATCAGGCCCTGGTCTGCATGGTCTTGGCAGGCCCCCTCCTTACCGGCTATACGCAAGTGAGAATGATCTCATCTCAGCTCGTCTGCAGGGCCTGCCGACTGACGCTTTCCTCCCCCATAGACGATTAATGATTGGTATGATCGTGAGATCGATGCCATAAACGAGCCAAATAGGCCTATCCCTTCCGGAGCCATCAGCGAGAACGAAGTCATTGCTCAGATCTGGGCTCTCCTCCTTGGAGGGCTGGGCCTGGCTTACGGCCTGGACGTGTGGGCAGGGTAAGTGTGTTCCCCTCTTCTGAGAGTTAGAGTGAGAGAGCTGGTCAGGCATGAATGGCCCTCTGTCCTGGCTCTTGCCATCGGTGGATCTTTCATCTCTTACATCTACTCTGCTCCTCCTCTCAAGCTCAAGCAGAGCGGATGGTAGATCAGAGTGCAAATTGCGTGCTCGTGCCCTGAGAGCATACGCTTCTAGGATCGGCAACTACGCTCTCGGCTCTTCTTACATCGCGCTGCCATGGTGGTGCGGGCAGGTGTTTTTCAACCAGGCTTCCTTCAACCCGACTGTCAGTAAACTCTCCTCTGGCTCAGCATCCGTGACTAACTCCCTCCTCTTACAGGTTGCTATCTTGACCATCCTCTACTCTTGGGCTGGTCTCGGCATCGCCATCGTGAACGACTTCAAGTCAATCGAGGTCTGCTGCTCATGACTTTCCCCATGCCAGCAGCTTGACATCGGTCGCTCTCTCAGGGTGACCGCGAGTTGGGGCTTCAGTCTCTCCCAGTACAGGTCCGCCGTGTGGAGGAGGGAGAGGCCCGCTAACTCGCTACTTGTCAGTTCGGAGTTGACACTGCCAAGTGGATCTGCGTTGGGTCCATCGACTTCACTCAGCTCGGCGTCGCCGGTTACCTCGCGTCCATCGGTGGGGATGCCGATCGGCTCTTTGTGTCGCTAAGATGAGGACAGGGGAGACTAACTACGCGCTGGTCCTGCTCGGCCTCATCCTCCCCCAGGTGAAACGTAGGAGGAGGAGCATGCGGGGCTGAATTCCGGGCAGATCTACTTGCAGTTCACCACCTTCCTTAAGGACCCGATCGCCAACGATGTCAAGTATCAGGTAGAGAGCTCGTCGAATTGTCCTCCTCACTCATGCATCACCCTTACAGGCGGCTGCTCAGCCCTTCCTCGTGCTGGGCATCCTCACTACCGCCCTCGCATGCGGTCACCACACCTGGACTTGAGCTCTTCGACCCTCTACCCGATCACTGTAGAACCCGCCAGGTTGCCGCAAAGTCAATCAATCAGTCAGCAACGGTAGAACTCACAAAACCAAGTACCGAAACTCCCAGCTTCCTTCCTTCCGACCTCCTTCTCAAGCACCAGTATCACTGATACGACTCTTGCAACCCATTAACCTAGTTCAGTGGTAAGACCCGGCCTGCACTCCGAAAAAAACCTCAGGCTCGGAGTCGCTTCGAGGACAAGTCATAGTCATCGCCTTTCAGACCGCCGTCACTACTCCGATCATAGGATAGGTAGAAGGCCACACCTGGTCTCCTCGGTGCCCCCCCATGCTCTCGGAGAGTCTACCGCACCTACTGGCACTCCCGCCGAAGCTTGGCAGGCTTCTCAGCATCCGATCGGCGGGAGTGCCATGCGGTTGGTTTGCTAGACGTCTGTCGGGAGCACATGTCTTGCTCTAGATCAACGACCTCGCCACACCTTCCGGGCTGAGTACAGGGTGCTTCGCTGTGTCAGGGTGCTTCATTCATACTAGACCTTGAGCTTCCCGCGATCTTGTTCGTGATTGGGCGGTCCCACGAATCGGCAGCGGGTCAGTCTCACTCATGTCGATACTACCGGACTCGGCACGCAGAGTCGTAGGCCGCGCTATTCGTACATGACTTTATTGACACCTATACATCTCCTCGTCCTACTTCAAGCAATATACAATGCCCATTGATCCCCTGCCCGCAAGCTCGCATGGAAGCGGTGCCGATCCCCGCGGGCATGCTTCTGCCACCCGCCGCTTGCTGCTGCCTCCTCCCGCTTGCGTGTGGCCTCCAGCTCGCACCTTGTCTCCTCCCCTCCCTCCTCTCCCTCCGTCGTACTCGCCTCGATGTGTCCGTCCGATGAGGCCGAATGCGACGAGAGCGCCCGCATGAAGCCCAGGCCCTCGTAAGCGTCTATCCACCTGCTGTGACTGGCCTCGTCGTAGCCGAGGGAGAAGTCGAGGAAGATGCTATGGCGGTCCGAGACAGGGCAGGCTGTGAGGGAGGGAGAGCCGAAGAAATCGAAGAAGGACAACTCGGGGGTAGGAGGGGGGCAATGAGCGGGTTGAGAAGGAGTGGGATGCGCTTCAGAGTGATGCATGGGAGGGAGGGAGGGAGGAAGACTAGGCTTGCAAGAGCGGGGCTCCGTAGATGTCATGCGATGCGTGGCGGTGTTGCGCAGTGAGCTCGTGGGGGAAACTGGCGAGGGGGAAAGCGAAGATAGCAGATATGGCCAGGGCACAGCCAAAAAGGATTTTTAATCCTTAAGCCCGGCTTGCAGGACCCTCGGGGGGCAAGGCAGGGCGTTCTAGCATAATACCAGACTAGACGAAACGCCAAGCTGAAGGGGGTCCCCGTCGAGCCTTGCGATACGAGCTAAACCCTGTGGGCTTAGAACGGCGGGTGAAGCTCGAGATGGCCCACGGGACCCACTCCGAGCCTCGGAGACATGAGCCGGCCGGTCCAATGTTGCTCAACCGTTGCGAGGGGAGGTCACTGGCTGATCATACGCGACGTGCCGTTTAACTCCAACGGCCGGGCGAGTCACTGAGTCCGTCATCCGGGTCCTCGCCGTACGGTAGTAAACATCACCGTGAGTCATCGATCCGAATAGAGCCTTCTTGGGCGAGAATGGCGGTGATGGGATGAATTGTAGCCTCACTCTGACTATACTGGCATCGCCGGTCCGAAGATGACTCACCGTCAGTGGTCTCTTTACTCAAAGTTAAGTGAAAAATCAGGCCGTCCCGGTGATGATTACGAAGGTGACCGTACTCGCCGGCGGCCGGAGTTAAACGGCACGTCGCGTATGCCATGATCAGCCAGTGACCTCCCCTCGCAACGGTTGAGCAACATTGGACCGGCCGGCTCATGTCTCCGAGGCTCGGAGTGGGTCCCGTGGGCCATCTCGAGCTTCACCCGCCGTTCAACGGTTGCCGCCCGCCGGGTCGAACCGGATTCTAAGCCCACTGGGTTTAGCTCGTATCGCAAGGCTCGACGGGGACCCCCTTCAGCTTGGCGTTTCGTCTAGTCTGGTATTATGCTAGAACGCCCTGCCTTGCCCCCCGAGGGTCCTGCAAGCCGGGCTTAAGGATTAAAAATCCTTTTTGGCTGTGCCTGTTTTCCCTCCTGGCCATATCTGCTATCTTCGCTTTCCCCCTCGCCAGGTTCCCCCACGAGCTCACTGCGCAACACCGCCACGCATCGCATGACATCTACGGAGCCCCGCTCTTGCAAGCCTAGTCTTCCTCCCTCCCTCCCTCCCATGCATCACTCTGAAGCGCATCCCACTCCTTCTCAACCCGCTCATTGCCCCCCTCCTACCCCCGAGTTGTCCTTCTTCGATTTCTTCGGCTCTCCCTCCCTCACAGCCTGCCCTGTCTCGGACCGCCATAGCATCTTCCTCGACTTCTCCCTCGGCTACGACGAGGCCAGTCACAGCAGGTGGATAGACGCTTACGAGGGCCTGGGCTTCATGCGGGCGCTCTCGTCGCATTCGGCCTCATCGGACGGACACATCGAGGCGAGTACGACGGAGGGAGAGGAGGGAGGGGAGGAGACAAGGTGCGAGCTGGAGGCCACACGCAAGCGGGAGGAGGCAGCAGCAAGCGGCGGGTGGCAGAAGCATGCCCGCGGGGATCGGCACCGCTTCCATGCGAGCTTGCGGGCAGGGGATCAATGGGCATTGTATATTGCTTGAAGTAGGACGAGGAGATGTATAGGTGTCAATAAAGTCATGTACGAATAGCGCGGCCTACGACTCTGCGTGCCGAGTCCGGTAGTATCGACATGAGTGAGACTGACCCGCTGCCGATTCGTGGGACCGCCCAATCACGAACAAGATCGCGGGAAGCTCAAGGTCTAGTATGAATGAAGCACCCTGTACTCAGCCCGGAAGGTGTGGCGAGGTCGTTGATCTAGAGCAAGACATGTGCTCCCGACAGACGTCTAGCAAACCAACCGCATGGCACTCCCGCCGATGCTGAGAAGCCTGCCAAGCTTCGGCGGGGAGTGCCAGTAGGTGCGGTAGACTCTCCGAGAGCATGGGGGGGCACCGAGGAGACCCGGTGTGGCCTTCTACCTATCCTATGATCGGAGTAGTGACGGCGGCCTGCCTGAAAGTGACAGAGACTTCAATGTGTTATCTACCACGGTTACTACTCAGTGAGTTTGTTCACCGAGTCAGGCTGTCATGATCTGGTATCCGATTGACGGCTAACTGCCGTGCAGATGCCTGACACAGCTTTCAGTGTTACTTTGGTACGGTCTGCTTTGTCCCCTGATCTTGGGGAGGATCAGATCGGACGGTGGGCAGCGGCTGAGTGAGAGCGGCCATTGAATGATCGGACATCCAACTGACTCCGAGTGACTGCGGGCACCGTCACCGGCGCGTGACCGTGAGCTCGGAGTTCCGGCCGACTCGGAGAGTGAGGCTGAGTTAACTTAGCAACGGTTGGGCACCGGGCCGCCCGGCGCGGCCGCGCCGCGCGCGGCGGCCCCTCAGGCTACTAAGCCTACTCAGAATTGGAATGAGGCTGGGTCTCCTCTGGAATCGTTTCCGACGGCCCCGGTGGATTGATGAGTTGCACTTGAAAAAGCCTCGCCGCCCGGGGCCAGCCGCGGCAATATTATACTAATATAATACCGTCACCTTTGTTTACAATTCATCCCATCCGATCGCCGTCATTCAAGAACTCGGAAGGCCCTATCGCCGGTCCGAAGATGACTCACCGTCAGTGGTCTCTTTACTCAAAGTTAAGTGAAAAATCAGGCCGTCCCGGTGATGATTACGAAGGTGACCGTACTCGCCGAGCCGCCGGCGGCCGGAGTTAAACGGCACGTCGCGTATGATCAGCCAGTGACCTCCCCTCGCCGACGGTTGAGCAACATTGGACCGGCCGGCTCATGTCTCCGAGGCTCGGAGTGGGTCCCGTGGGCCATCTCGAGCTTCACCCGCCGTTCAACGGTTGCCGCCCGCCGGGTCGAACCGGATTCTAAGCCCACTGGGTTTAGCTCGTATCGCAAGGCTCGACGGGGACCCCCTTCAGCTTGGCGTTTCGTCTAGTCTGGTATTATGCTAGAACGCCCTGCCTTGCCCCCCGAGGGTCCTGCAAGCCGGGCTTAAGGATTAAAAATCCTTTTTGGCTGTGCCTGTTTTCCCTCCTGGCCATATCTGCTATCTTCGCTTTCCCCCTCGCCAGGTTCCCCCACGAGCTCACTGCGCAACACCGCCACGCATCGCATGACATCTACGGAGCCCCGCTCTTGCAAGCCTAGTCTTCCTCCCTCCCTCCCTCCCATGCATCACTCTGAAGCGCATCCCACTCCTTCTCAACCCGCTCATTGCCCCCCTCCTACCCCCGAGTTGTCCTTCTTCGATTTCTTCGGCTCTCCCTCCCTCACAGCCTGCCCTGTCTCGGACCGCCATAGCATCTTCCTCGACTTCTCCCTCGGCTACGACGAGGCCAGTCACAGCAGGTGGATAGACGCTTACGAGGGCCTGGGCTTCATGCGGGCGCTCTCGTCGCATTCGGCCTCATCGGACGGACACATCGAGGCGAGTACGACGGAGGGAGAGGAGGGAGGGGAGGAGACAAGGTGCGAGCTGGAGGCCACACGCAAGCGGGAGGAGGCAGCAGCAAGCGGCGGGTGGCAGAAGCATGCCCGCGGGGATCGGCACCGCTTCCATGCGAGCTTGCGGGCAGGGGATCAATGGGCATTGTATATTGCTTGAAGTAGGACGAGGAGATGTATAGGTGTCAATAAAGTCATGTACGAATAGCGCGGCCTACGACTCTGCGTGCCGAGTCCGGTAGTATCGACATGAGTGAGACTGACCCGCTGCCGATTCGTGGGACCGCCCAATCACGAACAAGATCGCGGGAAGCTCAAGGTCTAGTATGAATGAAGCACCCTGTACTCAGCCCGGAAGCTGTACTCAGCCCGGAAGGTGTGGCGAGGTCGTTGATCTAGAGCAAGACATGTGCTCCCGACAGACGTCTAGCAAACCAACCGCTGAGAAGCCTGCCAAGCTTCGGCGGGGAGTGCCAGTAGGTGCGGTAGACTCTCCGAGAGCATGGGGGGGCACCGAGGAGACCCGGTGTGGCCTTCTACCTATCCTATGATCGGAGTAGTGACGGCGGCCTGCCTGAAAGTGACAGAGACTTCAATGTGTTATCTACCACGGTTACTACTCAGTGAGTTTGTTCACCGAGTCAGGCTGTCATGTCACTGCCAGCCTCGGAGTGTCCGGTCGCGGCCGGGCGGACTCGGAGGCTCCGGGACCTCGGTACGGTACCGTCCGACTGGCAGTGGGACTCCAAGGGCCGGGCCCGCCTGGCATCATCATGAGTCCGATCAGGCTTAAATCAGTATTGTTTAACCGGGCCGTGAACGGTTCACGGTTCGAGTCCGATCTCTTGACTCGAAAAGTTGCACTGTTAGTTCTCTTCCGAGGCTTTGTGACATATGAAAGTTTCTCCCACCCACCCACCCCCTGTATATCACTGAGTCAATCAGGACAGTACCTCACCCACCCAACATTTTCCATTCAAAGTACCGTACGGGTCAAAGGATAGCCGCCAAAGGGGCCACCCCACCTCCCAGAAGAATCCGAGTATATATTGCTTTGAAGTACACCGCTGGCAGGCAGCCGTGGTGGCGCAGTTGGTAGTCGCGTTGGTCTCATAATCCAAAGGTCATGGGTTCGATCCCCATCCGCGGCAATGAGAACGCATGCCTGAAACTTTTTGCTCGTGAGGGTGTTGCTTCAGAATCCCAAATATGCAGAGAGGTTTTGAAATCTACACCGTAATTTTCAAATATTTTTTACATACTCATAGCCACTCCACTTTCCCGCGTAAATGCTACGACGGGCGGAGGAGTGTAAGGGGAGGGGAGGGAGGAAGCGGCAGGGTCAGGACAACCCAGAGGCTAGCGATGGCATGTTGGGTAGGAGAAGAGAAGAGGGGGGAAGGAGTAGATGCCATCAGTGCAAGTCACAGGATGAGTTCTGAGCAAGACATTGCTTGAAGTTGTTTTCGGAAGGATGTCTTGGAAGGGATGAGTCTAGCAGAGCCCGCTTCACAGAGAGAGGATGTTCCTTCACAAAGTAGGAATATGATCTCTGAAAGATTTCTCCTTACCATAAGATCATGAACATTCCCGCTGACTTTGAACATGGACAGGAAGCATGTCTGAAGATCTGACCGAAGGAGGCGTCGAGAAGCTCTACTCCACGTCGAACATCGTGAGGGCCAACCTGCAGGCCATCAATGTTGGAAGACTGTCGAACGGCAACCTCAAGTTCGTGAATAGCTTCGTCCGGCATTATTTGCTAACACCTTGGTATCAGGCTGGGTGTTTCCGATGGGAAGTACTTCACAGTTGTGCTGCTCAACCAGAAGGAGCATCTGCAGGAGGTCATCCTCAAGGAAGACTTCATCAACAGCATCATCGAGACAGAAACTCTCCGAGTGTCCCAGAAGGGCAACTACAAGATCCTCATCCAGGATGTGGTTGTGAAGAAGCACTTGGATAGCGTCATTGGCTCTCCCATCAAGTACTCGGCCAACTCGGAGGATACCACTGCTGATGCTGGCAAGGATGGCAAGGAGCTTGGAAGCCCGGCTCCGAAAGGACCTCCCCAGTCTTCCCCTGCCTCTACTCCTCCCAAGGTTGAAGCTTCTTCGTTGCCCTTGAGTCAGCCTACCGTCAACCGCGTTCCGATCGCAATGATCCATCCCTATGGAAGCTGCAACGTGAAAGCCAAACTTATCTCCAAGGAAGATGTCCGGCGCTTCAAGGGTAGGAACAACACAGACATGGCTGTCTTCAGTGCGGTCGTGTTGGATGACTCGAGCGATATGAAAGTCACCTTCTGGAATGAACAGTGTGAAAAGTATCATGATTCTTTGGTGGTAAGCTTATCATTTGCTCAGAAGTTTGCATACAGATCAAACTAATTGTTCCTCAAAGGTTGGACAATGGTATGTCTTTTCAAAGGGGAGCTTCAAGGTTGCGCAGAGCAAGTACAACAACACCAAATGTCAGTATGAGATGACAGTCTCGACGAATACGACAATTGAAAGGTGTCTGGAGGAAGATGCGCCGCAGGTTTGCATCAGTCTGTGCTTGCAACTCATTCCTCTAAACGAAGTATGCAGGTGCGATTTGACTTTGTGAGCATTGACAAGCTCGCTGCGATGGTTAACAAGGTACATGATTGAAGTCAACTGTCTTTTGGTTGAAAAAGGAAATTTGCAGAATGTGGACGTCATCGGAGTCGTGCAAGAAGTAGAGGTAAACATCCTGTCCACGAATTTTAGACAAACTAAGTGGAATGTAGGCTCTTGGAGAAATTACCATCAAACAAGGAAGGGACAGTGGAAAGCAAAAGAGCAAGAGGAATGTATCTCTGGTGGACAAGTCTGGCAAGACTGTCAGCATTACTCTGTCAGTATTCTGTTCTTTGAGCCATCTCGTTGTTTGACGGCTCTCGCGCAGGTGGGACAACCATGCGGAACAATTTGACACTTCACACGCTACCAATCATTCTATTCTTGCAGTCAGAGGTGCGAGGGTGAGCGATTACAACGGCTGCTCTTTGAGCACTCTACGTTCATCCATGCTCCAGATCAACCCAGAGACCCCAGAGGCTAAGGACCTGCGGGAGTGGTACTCCTCCTGTGACTCAGGAAAATCATTCCAGCCTGTTGGCGAAGGAACCCAGGCTGGGAAGGGACCCGGGGGACCTGCTCCCAGGAAGCTGATTGAAGCTGTGTCAAAGGAGTCACTGGGCTCCAACACGAGCAAGGCTGACATCTTCACCATCAAGGCCTATGTGACGTACAGCAACACTGAGAAGCAATGGCAGTATCCGGCGAACCCGGAGAACAAGAAGAAAGTCGTGGCGAGTGGTGACGTGTGGATCGATGAGTCCACTGGCACTCAGATCGACACATGCCAGCGGCGTTACATCACGACCTTTGCTTTCATGGACCTCACCGGTCGGCAGTGGCTCACCTGCTTCGACGAACATGCGCAACTCATTCTCGGAAAGTCTGCGGACGAGCTGTATGAGATCGAGTGCACGGACAAGGTGGCGTTCGAGGGTGTGTGGAAGGCGGCATACTTCAAGGAGTACATGATCAAGGTGCGCGCAAAGGCGGAGGAGTACAAGGGAGAGACACGAACGAAGTTTTCTGTGATGAGCTTGGAGCCAGTCAACTACGTTTCTGAGTCGCAGCACCTGATCAGCGAGATCCGCCGATACCTCAAGTGAATAAGCCGTGATGTGTGCTGAATGCCAACGACCTTCCTGTAATTATCACCGCGTCCTGCTCTTCCACGCTTGTAACTTTTAAAGAAGAGTACTGCCTCATCGGCGAATACAACCTCTAAACATTCGAAAAAGCCCTTCCTCGCGGTCTTAGTGCGATGTTCGTACATCAACAAACTTAAACATGACTCTCCCTGCCTTGTGACCTTCAACATAGGCTGCTTCACTTCACTCTTGCTTCTCGCTCTTGGTCGCTTCCTTGTCTGCCTCCTTCTCAATTTTTCGTTCTTCTTTCTTTCGTTCTTCCTTGTTTCGTTCATCTTTCTTGAGCGTGTCTGCCCTTGGGATGGAGTTGTAGATCGCATCAGACACCTTGACACACAGTCACTGACGTCACTCGCAGCTGCGAAAGGCGACCTGCTGCATTCGGCTCCTGACCTTGGACACCGCGTCCTCAACCTGCCGCTCGTATTTGACGTACACAGACGGCAGGGAGAAGGCGAGCAAGTATCCTGAGAGGGCATCGTGAGCGCAGGAGCATGCATCACGTCCGACTACACCGATGAGCATCAGGGTGGCGTCGGAGAAGATCAACCCCAGCCGGTACAAGATGTATAGAACGATGCAGACCTGCCTCGACTTGTCAGGGTCATTCACGAGTTGAGACCTTGAGACCGAGGCAGCCGACACGATGTCGAGGAGCTGCAGCATGTCGAAGTACTGTGCTATCTTGCAGTTGACATGCTCGCACAGGCTGCTCACAAACTCTGGGCTGATCTGAGGAGGCGGGGACCTTGCGGAGAAGGATTAGGTGGAGTTGTAAGGGAAACCACACGGGCTGATCACCGAGCGTCGGAAGCTCTTCCCCTCCAGCGCAGCAGGAGGTTGATGAGCACACTGATAACAACATGCAAGCACAGAAAGATGGAAAAGAGAGACAGCAGAGAGTATCCGTAGACAAATATCGCGCCGTATACTGCCAGCCCGCCCACGAACACCTTACCACTTGCCCACTTATCCCTCCAAAGGAGGACGTCGAGGGCTGCAGAACGGATCACTTGCTTGTAAACCAGATGTACATGGACTTAAGACCTGGTCTCATGAAATCCGGGACAACGGTTCTGCAAAATGTTCAGCAGGGGTACCAGAAAGTGTGCAACTCTCAGGTGGGACAAACTGTCCTGTGAGATCATGCGTTCCCTGCCTCCCAGACTGTGCTAGCCTCCTCATCACTATGTGTTGCTCTTGCTATGATTGTATACAGATCGTTTCCTCTGTGCCCTCTCTTCGCCCTCCGCACGACCTTGTCTTGGAATACTGCCACCTTACCAACAAGTACCTCAACCTCCTCCCCCCTCTCCTTGTCCTCCTGCTCCTGCTCTTGCTCTTGCTCCATGGACCAGCATCTTCTCCTCTATGTCGCCATCGTCGTCGTCGTCGTCGTCGTCTCTTCTGCTGCTCCTCTCCTTGCTCTTACCTTCTCTTCGTGAAGTCGATAACTTCAGCCATCTTTGATGGAGGGGGCGCAACTTCAAAAATTTCACTCAAATGAACTTTCGGATCATGCCATGGCCGGCGGGCCCCCGGGCCGCCCCGGGCTGGGGCGGCTGAGTAGGCCGCGCTAGTCGAAGAGTAAAGTCACTGAGTGGCCGGACTGAGGTCCGCTTCCCTGTTGCCCGGCCGGTGATGACTTCAAGTTGACTTCGACTCGCCTTTCCTGTCGTGTTTACTCAAAGTTAAGTTAAAAATCAGTACGAGGCCTGTCAGTGTACAAACTTCACGGCGCGGCTGTACGGTAGACTCGGGGCGCATGGCGCACTGGCAGGACTCGGCCCTGAGAAGATCCGATCGCCGGGACTTCTTTACTCAAAGTTAAGTTAAAGATCAGTACGGGCCCCGGAGTCCCGGGGGGGGCCGGCCCTAGCCCGGCTGAGCCGGGAAAGTTCCGACGACTCCCGGACCGTCCCAGAACTGAGGCGAGCCTGAGCCTGTGATGACGTGAAGAGCCGATCCGATCAGGTCAAGGACGACCGTCCGATCGGAGCTGATACTGCCACGGTCAGGAGGAGGAGGAGGACTCCGGGAGATCCGGGAGGAGATGGAGGAGGACGTTCACAGTGTCTAAGCGAGGATGAAAACTGAGCCTCTCGTGTTGGTTTGGCTGGTTTCTCCGACAGATCTCATCGCTGTCCGATCAAGTCCGGAGAACGGTACGCCGCAGGTTTCAAAGTTTGGGAGGAGTCCAGCAGGTCAGTCGGTCGCCGCCAAGCTGTGAGATGAGAGGGTTAAAGCGAGCGTTCCTAGCCCTTGTCAGTGTGGCACTCGTGTATGTGCCGATGTCAATGTCACAACTATGGCTGTTGGGCTCTAAGAAAGAACCGGAGATGGTAGGGTATTCGAGGAGAGGGGGGGTATTCATGGTGCCGTACAGCATGCGAGCAAACAATGTCAACTTGTCTGTCTTTGTGAACACGTCACAGCAGTCCCTCTCAACGACGAGTGCGTTATCGGCGGGGACAAACAGCTCCGTGCCAGCAGCAGTTCCCCTCGCCATGACGCTCTTTGTCTTTGCTGATTCGAATTCAAGGAGCAGCTATGCAAGAAACATCGAGAGCTTGTCCTGCTACTCCAAGCTCAACAGCTTCAACTTCGTCCTCTTCAGGCCTGACTCATTCCCTCAGTGCAAGGAAGCCGTCGGTTTCTTCTTCAGGAAAGTCTGCCATGTCTTCTACTACCTGCTCAATATCCCCGCCGATCACCACGTGGCAGTGCTGGATGCTGATACCGCGATCGTGAACTTCGACAAGAAGATCCAAGCTTGGTTGGTGGGCAACAAAGACATCTGGTTCTATCATCGATTCCATAACAACGAGGTCATGGCGGGAAACTACATCGTGCGGAACACAGCATGGAGCAGGAGGTTCCTTCTGGACTGGTACATGCTCCACCCGGGGAACAAGCACGAGTACTCGGGCATGAACGCAGACAATGGAGCTCTCCACTGGCTGCTCCTGCATCGTCTCGTCCGGCCAGTACCTGAGAGGTGCAGGAGGGAGGGAAAGGGAAGCGACTACCCGAAGTTCGTTGCATGCTTCCATGCAGCGGCCAACAACTCGGGCTGTCGAGGGGGGGACTGGGAGAGAGTCGGATTCTTCCGGCATGGCGAGGGATGGGCGTACGATGGGTGGGTGATCCGATACAGATGGTCCAATACGACCTTCATGCACCATGCGATGAAGAACCCAGTGATAGGAGGGCAGTATGAGGGTCGACTGCTGCCCCCGCGCTCTTGCGAGGTCACTTCCAAGCTGCCTGCCGACCGGTACATGGTGAGCGAGGGCGAGATGTCGTCTCTGCTCAGATCTGCGGCGCTCACAGCCCTCCCTGGCCGCAAGAATCACGGGTACAACCCCAACAGCTGCATTGTGAACGTGAGGCCGGCTGGCGCTTGCCAGTCAACGCCATGTTGATGTTTGTATGTGAACGAGGTAATGCCGAGAGGACGCATGTTATCCGAGTTGATTTCCAAGATTGCTAGCTCTGTGCGTAAAGTCTTGTCAAGTTCGAATCCCCTTTCATGCTGCCGGCTCGTCAGCTGGGGTTGTCCTAGCGACGTAGTCTTTGCCTCCTGGCCGGAGATTTTCCGGACGGCTGTCTTTGCGGATGTTTTTCTGAAACGAGGAGTGAGTTGGAGACGAGTAAAGGGACAAGTGAGAAGGAGGCAGACAGTCTTCCTTCAACTCACGATGCCCTCACCTGCCTCGATCGAGTTTTCTTGCCTTTGATCCTCCTCCTCCTCGGCCTGTGGCCGTCTGCAGCAGAGATCAAGAAGAGGTGGAGGCACAGGGGTCGCCTACCAGGACGGCGACCGAAGTCGTCCTCCTCTCGTTCTTCCTGCTCGTCTGCCGGCTGCTTCTGGTTCGAACTCCCTTGCTCTTGCTGATCTTTGCGATGCTTGGGATGGGGAGGGATTTTCTCCTTCTTGTCTTCATCTCCTGCAGCAGACTTCTTCTTTGAAACTTCTTGAGCGGGTTTGATCTTCTTCTCTCCTTCTCTCCTCCTGCTTTCCTGCTCTTCCTCTTCCTCTTGCTGCTCTTGGCTCTTGTTTGCATCTACCTGCTCTCCGGCCTTCTTCTGTTGTTTTTTCCTTCTCTTCTTCTTGTTCTGATTGTTGTTTTCTTGATCAACAGTCGTCAACACGACTGGTTCCTGTGGGGGCTTACTCTTCTTTGGCTGAATCGATTTCGTTCTGCTCTCTTCATCATTGTCCTCATCCTGAGCCTTCCGTTTCTGAACTGATCGCTCAATATGCTCATCTTTCTTCTTTACCATCTTCTTCAACTTTCCAACCAGACGATTGTTCTCATCGCCCTCTGTCTTGAGTGCCTGTTTCATCCTATCAGTCCCGCATGCCTGCCAACAAACTGCATGCGTGCACCTTGGAGTGAGGAACAAACTTTGAGCCCAGCCCAGCCTTGCAGGGCGAGAGACAAGCAGGTCAGCATTAGTTGCTTCTTCTGGACATCAGCATCGTCAGAGAGGAAGGGGTCATGCAGCCAGGAGTGAACCTTCTTCGAAGGCTACAGCATCCTTCACTGCGGACTTCATGCTTTGCATCCATGATGCAGCGATGTTCAGAGCCTCTCGCTGCACCTCGACCTGACTTGGGAGTTAGTTCACTCAACACATGAGCTGCTAGTCCCTCTCTCCTGCTCCTGCTCCTGCTCCTGCTCCTGCTCCTGCTCCTCCTGCTCCTCCTGCTCCTCCTGCTCCTCCTGCCCCACCTGTTGAGCTTTCGGCGCCATGGTCTCCTGTTCCTGAGAAAGGGGTACCTGATTATCAACATGGGGTAGTATTTCAAATGGTGGGGTCTATGATACCACCGGTTATTTCTTTGACATAGAACAAAGTTGTTCATTATTGGAGTATAACAAGGGTACAGTATTTGAAAGGGGGTACTCATAATTCATGTTAGATTATACCGGGTAGGGGTACAGGGGGTACAAAGGGGTGGGAGGGTGGGGGGTGGGAGCACGTGCGATGGCAGGATGGAAGTTGTAACTCCAGGGCAAGAGATCAGAAGCGAAGCAGGTGAGAGGAGGAGGAGGAGGAGAAAGATGTTATTGTCGTCGACATGACGATGTTTCTGTTGTTCATGATGATGAAGAGGAGGAGGAGGAGGAAGGGGAGGAGGAGGAGGAGAAGTTGAGGAGGAGGAGATATGGAGGAGAGCAGAAGGAGGAGGAGAAGTCCAGCCAACGCAGGAACAAGAGCAGGAGCAGCCAAAGGAGCAATGCTAGGACAAAGGGAGCAAGGGCAGGAAGAAAGAAAAATCAAATCAGAGAGCAAACATGTGATTGAGGTCGATGGTCATGGTAGGGTAAACATGAAAGGACACATCTAGCGCTGAGGGGAGGGAGGGAGGGAGGGAGGGAGGGAGGGAGGGAGGGCAGGGTAGTGGAGGAGATCGTTGAGCGTAGATAGATGAGAAGCAAGGCAGCGGGAGATGACTGGAGTGCAGGGTTCCTGCGGGGGCATGGGACGTATGTGTGGAAGGGCAAGCTCATAGCGTCGGTGGCGGGGATAGTCCAGAGGGTGAACAAGCTGGTGTCGGTAGTGCCACTGAAGAGCCGATATGGAGGACAAGTGGGAGATGTCGTGGTGGGACGAGTCGTTGAGGTCGGACAGAAGCGTTGGAACCTTGACATTGGAGCTGCTCAGGTTTGTGAGAGGAGGGGAAAGGAGCGAGGAGGACGTGGAAGGGGGAGGAGGAAGGTGGAAGAGGGGGAGGAGGGAGGGGGGAGATAAGGGGAAGGTGGGAGAGGGAACAGGAAGGGAAGGGAGGGGAAGTAGGGGAGGGGGGCGGTGAGAAGGAAGGTTGTTGTTGTTTTCTCCTTCAAGTAGTTTATTCTCCTTTGCTGCTTCAAACTTTCTGAAAATCATTTTTTCCTTCCTTTCTCTTTCCTTTGCAGTCGGCAGTGTTGATGTTGTCGTCGGTGAACCTGCCGGAGGGAGAGCACAGGAGGAGAACGTACGAGGATCAGCTGAACATGCGAACGTTGTTTGTGGAGGGCGATCTTGTAAGCGCGGAGATTCACCAGGTATGGACAGGACAGGAGAGGACAGGAGAGGACAGGACAGGACAGGACAGGTCAGGTCAGGTCAGGTCAGGACGGAGGGATCAGAGACGAAGTTAAGGAGAGCAGGGGGTGGGGGTTGAGGGGACGCATAGAGGAGGAAGCGGAGGGGAGGAACTGGATGCGGAGATGGGATGGGGCAACTTGAAGTGAGGTTCGCTGATTGTTTGATGTTTCAGTTCTTTCAAGATGGTTCGATCTCCGTTCACACAAGGTCATCCAAATATGGAAAACTGCAGAATGGAATGTTGATAGAGGTAAATCACCAGTGAAGAGCAGACAAGACCGGGTGGTGGTGGAGGTGGAGGAGGAAGTAGTGGTGTTAGTGATGATGATGATGATGATGATGATGATGAGGAGGAGGAGGACGAGGAGGACGAGGAGGACGAGGACGAGGACGAGGAGGACGAGGAGGACGACGAGGAGGAGGACGAAGACGAGGAAGAGGAGAAGACGAGGAGGAGGAGGAGGAGGAGGAGGAGCAATATTGTATGGAAGTTGCTGATTCTTCCACAGGTCCCAGCATACTTGATTCGGAGAGCCAAACAAGTACTACCCTTCTCTTTTCCTTCCTCCCCCTTCCATCCTCCCCGCGCTCCTCCTCATGTGTTGTCTTGCCAGCACTTCCAACAACTTGGAGAACTGCAAGTGTTCCTCATCATCGCTAGGTCCCTCTAGCCTGCTGCGTCAAGGTCTGAAGTTGCCGCTCACAGCAACGGATACATCTGGATCACGCATGTGCTCCCTCCTGAGGCCGGGGAGGCGGGTGACATGGACGAGCTGGAGAAGTTGGGAGGAGGGCGGCCAGCGAGCGAGGAAGATATGTATGTCCCTCCTGCTTCTCGATCCTGCTCCTCCCTCCCTCGCTCTCCTCCCTCCTCTCTACCTCCCTCCCTCTCCTTCCTCCTCTGTACCTCGCTCTCCTCCCTCCTCTCTACCTCCCTCCCTCTCCTTCCTCCTCTCTACCTCCCTCCCTCTCCTTCCTCCTCTGTACCTCGCTCTCATCCTCCCTCCCTACCTCGTTCTCCTCCCTCCTCCCTCGCTTGCTCTCCTTCCTCCTCCCTCATTCGCTCTCTCCCTCCTCTCTATCTCATTCTCCTCCCTCCTCTCTCCTTCGTTCTTTTCCTCCGCAATTGGCTCACAGACTTGCAGGAAATGTTTGTGCAGAGTCAGAAACTCAATCCTGGCCCTTGCGAAATACCACCTTGAGGTTGTGCGAGGGGAGAGGAATAAGTTTTGGAGAGAAGAGGGGAGGGAGGAGGAGAGCAGGAGAGCAGGAGAGCAGGAGAGCAGGAGAGCAGGAGAGCAGGAGAGAAGGAGAGGAGGAGAGGAGGAGAGGAGGAGAGGAGGAGAGGAGGAGAGGAGGAGAGGAGCAGGGAGGAGTGGATGGAGGCGAGATAATCTGTCATGTTGTTAATTTTGTTTCAGATTTTCTCAACCTCCATTCTTGACACCTACGAAAGCAGCTTGAAGCTTGATATTGAGTTGTCTTCCATGCTCGATGACGGTAACTAGATGATGACAACGATAAAAAGGGTGGTGGTGATGGAGATGATGATGATGACGAAGATGAGGAAGAAGAAGAAGAAGAAGGTTTGACGTCATTCCAGATCTTTCGGAGAAGATAACTGAGAGTGCTAGAGCAAGGAGAGATGCTTCACTGAGGTATGAGACCACTTTGTGTCAACATTACATGACTGATTTCTCTTGCGCAGGACTGTGGTGGAAGACTGAAAGAGGACGAGGATATAGAAGATGTAGATTTCTTTCATTACAAAACTTTACAAATGTGTTACTAAGATGAACTCTCCGTTCTCCTCCAAGTCTCCTCCTTCCCCCACTCCTCTCTCCGCTTCCTCCTCCCCCTCCTCTGCACTTCAAAGCTGTGGCAGCTTGTCGCTCTTCAGCTTTCTCATGCTTCCTCTCAAGTTGATGATGGAGATCCGAGAGGACGAGGCTGTTCCGTGAAGCAGCGTCTCCTTCAGCTCCTCCTCGCTCCTCCTCCTCTCGCGCTCGATCTCCGACGGCCCGCTCGCCCTTCTCCTGCTCCCCACGGTAGACCGTGCCCTTGAAACCTTCTGCTCGAAGAAGATGAGGTTGGAGCCAGCAGAGCTCAGCCTCCTGATATTGAACAGCGCGACTTGCTCGTTGCTGCTCCTCCTCACATCCGACTTGTAGCTTGCGCTCACCGTCCTCCCCACCCGCTCCCTCCTCTCCTGCTCCCTCGCGTCTCCCGCCTCCCTCCCGTGCACGAGCCTCACCTTCACTTCCATCAGAGGGTCCACCACCGCCCTCCCCTCCTCCGCCGACGCCCTCCGCCACTCCTTCCTGAACGGCGTCCCCATCTTTGTCGGCTCAGCGGTGAAGGGACGATGAGAAAGAGCCTGGAAGCCTTCCCCTCTCATCTCCTCCTCCCTCCTCACGGCGCCGTTCTCGTCCTCAGCTGAGTGAGTCCTGCTGATGCAGTCCGGCATCTCCTCCAGGGAGCAGGTGGAACACCTGCTGGGCATCCCGATCGAGCTCTCCGCCTCCTGCCCGTCCTCAATCGCCTCCTCCTCCTCGCAGCAGCATGAGACTTCGTCCTCGCACTCATCGCTACGCAGCGTTGTTCTCCTGCTGGCTATGTTGTTCCCGTCCCGCCGCTCATGGGCAGGCACTTGCTCAGTCTCGTCGGGTACAGCTGATCCTTGTGCGGCCCAGGACCCTCTTCGAGAGGACGGGGGGAGGCGCCTTGGGGCGGCAGGGCGCCGGCATCAGGAGGAGGAGCATCTGCAGGGGGGGTAGCCGTGTCGGTCACAGGGAGAGGGCCAACAGGATCATGCGAAGGAGCAGGATGGGGGGGAGGAGGAAGAGGAGTCGGATCCTTCTTCTTGAGCAGGGGAAGTTGCCTTTTGGATGACACAACGGCGACAGGTTCCTGTAGAGGAGCCATCGACGTGTTCCTCCTCCTCATCGCTCTGTACGGCTCCCTTGTAAGGTCCTTACTCGAAGCAACGGGTGACGAGACTGTTCGTTGCAGCTGCTCCTCCTCCTCCTCCTCCTCGAAGTCCCGGCTGGAGCTCGCCGCTCTCGTCAGAATGGAGCGCACAAACGCCTCCTTCCTAACATCCTTCTTCTCATCCTGCAAGGCAGAGGGCACGGAGAACGATCGATGCATCTCCGTCGCTGCATGGTCCTTGCCGGAATCGAGGGACCTCCTTGTCCCCCTTGAAGGCCGTCGGGACAAGGAAGAGGTGGAGGAAGCGGAGGAGGTGGAGGAGGTTGACTTAGTCCTTGTCATCTGGCTGCTTTCAAACATTCTCTTCCTCTGCTGGGCCAGTTTGACCAGCTCCTGCAGGATCTCCTCGCATGACTGCGACCTGTCCACCTTCCCTGCCTTCCTGCGCTTCAGCTCCGCGTGGAGGTGCTGGGAGTGCAACCTGCCCTGCAGGAACCTTCGGAAGGTGTCCCGGCTGATCTCCAGGCAGGAGGAGGGGGAGGAGGCAACGATTGTTGCGTTCCTCTTCTCGTTCTTGATCAGCCCCGTCTCGCCAAAGAAGTGCCCCGGGAGGAAAGAAAAGACCTGGTTCCCTCCTACCAACACCGCTACCTCCCCTTGCACCACCACGAACATAGACACCGACTCCTCCCCTGCTCTCACCACCTCCTCCCCCTCGCAGAAGTGCAGCAGCCTGGACTCGCTCCCCAGCCTCTCTCGGTCCTCCGTCTGCAGCCACGAGAAGATGGGGATAGGGGCGAGCAGCTCGCCCATGGACAAAGCTGCGTCTTCCATGACCTTGTCAAACGTGGCCTGTAGCTCCAACCGCTTCTTTTCCTTCTGCTCATGCACAGAGTCGACGTAGCACTCCTCCTGCGCACCAGGGCGTCAGAGACCAGAGGAAAGGGAACAATGGAAAGGAAGGAATTGAGCCACAAAGGGCGAGAAGGTTTGGGTGTCCAGAACAACGAGCGCAAAGAAAGGATGGAGCGAGCAAGGGGTTGAGCGATGGGGGAGTGAGCGGGGGAAGAGAGGGAGGAGGAGGAAAACAAGGGATGAGGAGATCTTGGGAAACAGTAGGGAATAACCTGATTGTTTGTGCAAATAGTGCAAGGACTGCAACCCGTGAAACAGGGAACTTTGAGTTGCAACTTGACCATGTGTGAAAACTCCTCCTGCATTGCAGATGAGTTGCTGAGGTCCACAGCTATCTGCCAGAACAAAACACATACACCGACATAGTCCTCATTCTCATCATCATCACAATTGTGATTGTCCTGCAAGACTGGAAAGCACGGGCGCGGGAAAGAGCTACAAAGGCGGGAGCGTCCAAGAAAGCTGTTCTCACCAGGTCAATACAGCCATCTCCGTTCGCATCGTACTCCTTCAAAACAATGTCCAAATCTTCATCCGTAAACCTCTTCCCCATCATCGCAAAAGCTTTCTGGATCTCAGACCTGAATCGAAGCGATCAGCCGTCAAAGGAGGAGAGAGAGAAGGACCAAGGCGAGAGAGCAGAGGGTAAGAAAGAGACAAACATACGTAGCAGTGCCAAGGAGGGAAGACAAAATCAGCAGCGCTGCGACAGAGAAGAGTGGGAATGTAGAGCAGGCGAGGAGGACAACACTGAGGCGGAGAGTGCTGACCTTTGCAAAGTCCCGCTCGCATCCTCGTCAAATCTTCGAAACGCTTTTTCAATGCTGATGTTCAACTAGCAGAACGAATGAACGAGTCGACAATGAAACGATCTTGCACAAACCTCGTGCGGAGAGAGATTCGCAAACCACTTTGCCAACGATTCACCCGCAGCATTCAAAACGCTGTTGACAAGAGCAGTTAGTCTAGCCGTTTGTTTGGGTGAAATGTAAGTTCACTTTTTGGCCTTGGACAGAGTATCTCCCAGGATTTGAAAGGTGTCGTTGAGCTCGAATTCCATAAGGTCAAGCCTCTCCAACAAGAGCTGCAGGAAACGACAGGATAAGAGATGAAGTACCGTCAAACTATTTCGCCCATAACTCTTCCTTTCGCACTCTTCTGCTTCATTATCGTCTCAGGCTCTCTCAATCTGCTTCTCTGTCATCTCCCAGCCCATGTCAGCTGACTTATCCCAGTGCGGACTAACGAGCCTGACTTATCCCTCTGCTCTCTTCAACTCGGTCTTCTTCCTCACCGCCTCCGTCGACTTTCTTCGTTCCAGCATCGCCATCTTGACTGGTCCACCACGACCTGCACTGGTGACCACTGTCCACCAGTACCTCGGAATGACCACCCCTTCCATTGCCCCCACCGCATCACTTCCAGACTCTGTACCCCTCACTTTGACTTGAAAATAACCCCTACTTAATGTACCCCACCCCTCAGTTTCAAGTCCCTTCACAAATCGGCTGATAAAATTGGCACGTTTTATCCGGTGAGGACCCCACCCCCGGACACAGGCAACCCTCCACCCCTCAAGACACTACCCTACCACTCACGGTACATCGCCCAACTCCATTCTTATGCCATATACCCCTGTGTTTCCCTTCCACAGGACCCGTTATGAGAATCAAAAACTTTTGTTTACCCCCCCTTTATGACCCTCACAAATTGTCCTCACTGGGTGACTAGACTGGACCTGGGGCCTTAGACGGTCTAGGACCTCTTACGAATATCCTAGGACTTACAAATCCGCACTAAGACCAGATGAAGCTCCTAGCACCCTGGTCTAGCAGACATACAAATACGGTAGCCATTTCCAAGCCTCAGCAGTCGCACTGGGTCCTAGGAAGTGACTTTTCTGGTCCTAAAAAGGTTCCTAGTCTTGTCCTAGGAACCTTCCGTGCTGACCCGCTTGTGTGTAGTAAACTTGGGGGGCTTTCGCGGCGGGGCCCGGGCGCCGCCCCTCCCACGCGCCGCCAGCCTGGCCGGGCGCACACCGCCGCGGCCCGGGCCCCGCGCCGGCCGGCGCCCGGGCCCGGGCCGGGATCCGACGGCGGCGGCGATGGGGGACGGACGGCCGCGCGGCGGTGGCCCGGGCCCGACACCCCGCCGGGCAGCCGCGTGTGCCGCCTTGCAGTGCAGTGACCTGTCCGGCTCACCGTGGGCCGGGCGGGGCCTGGTTCGGAAGTTCATTTCACTGTCAAATGAACTTGCCCAGTCCGATCGGACTCGGCGGTCGGCGCCCGCCGGGAGCCTCGCGGCGAGTCGAGCCTGACTGGCAAACAAGCGGCCGGGAATTCAAGTTCTTTGCGGCGGCGGCGTTCAACGGAGTCCGAGTTCAGCGGCGGCGCCCTCCCGGGGGCCCGGCGGCGGCACGGCGCCGCCGGCCGGGGGCCGGGGCGGTCCCCGGGCCCGGGGTGCAGTGACCGTACAGTGGTGTAAGTTTCAGTGCCGGACTCCGGTAGTATGATAACCTTGTAATCGGCCGAGCCCGGGCGGTACTGCGGCCGCCGGCTTGTACGCGGCGCCGGCCCGCCGCCGGCAGACTCAGCGGTCACTGTGCGGCGTTCAAAAAGATACTCAGCGGTGCCCGGCCCGGCCAGAGTTGACTGAAGTCAAGTCACACGAACGAGTCACTACTGTCAAAATTAGTTAACTTTAACTTTGGACACAGCTTGGGTGTAGGGGTGGTGAATGAAAGGGTGGGTGATCAACCCTCCTACTATCCCAGAATTGAAGAGGATTTGAAGGGATCGGCATGAACTTTTACCAAGTGGGGTGGGTCCTCGTAACGAGTTGGGCAAGCCGCTGCAGGGAGGCTGAACTAGGGTGGTGGGAATTTGAGCTGATGGGGGTGGGTGGGGGTGATTTCCGCTTATCACACCGGTTTTTATCTGAGGGGGAGGGGTGGTGGGAGGGGGTACTCGTTGTCCCTACGGTAGAAGGGCCATCGTCATGTATATAGAGGGGTGTGAAGTGACATGCAGTTCTTGATGGACTGAAAAGGTAGGGTATATACACGAAAAGTAGTAGGTAGGGGTACTCCGCAGAATATTCCTCAGAGGGGGTGGTTTCAAGAGGATGGCATATTCAATGAGCTACGCTGTGGGTGAAGTGGATTTGACACCATAGGGGTACTGAACAGAACAGGGGTAGGGTGGGGGGGTATATGTGCTGCTGTCAATCCTCTGGTGTAGCGCAGGGATGGAGGGGTGTAAATAACTTGGTCGAACTTCGAGGGGGTGGGGTACTCAGATTGGAGGGGTGGAACAGAGTTTTGTTATGGACGAGGCCGAGGGTCGTTAGAAGGGAGGGGTGGGTGGTATTGTCGGGTACATGTCACTAGTGTAAAATTGTAAAGCACCGGTGATTCATAGTGAATAAATAGGGGTACGGAGAGAGTATGATGAAAAGGGGGGTGGGGTACAATACAAGTTGGGTAGGGTAGACGAACACGGAACTACAAAGTGAGAAATGGGCGGGGAAGCAGCGAAGGAGAGGGAGGGAATGGAGGGCAAGGAGAACAATGGATGAAAGTGCTACCCGATATTGTTGTAATCTTTCGTTACGAAGAAACCATGAAGATAACACTGCTTGTTCTGCTCTGTTCTTGACCGTTATGAGCCATAGCTTGTTTGTTGTGTCACTCGATCGAAAACCCACTATGGCGCATCTTTCTACCTCCTTCTATTGTGAAAGAGAGAACGAGGTTGTAACTGAGGCTAATCTCGATGTAGGATCAACAAAAGGTCATTGTGCAGCATGAGCGTCGCTCTTTAAACTTCACATGGTCATCAAGGCTACAAACACAGTTTCTGGTGGTGAGATGGAATCCGCCGCCAGGGTTGAAGTCAAAGGAAATCACTGCAATTCAACCGCAGCTGGTGAAAATTCTATCAAGTCTTCATGATCTGTGCCTCATTTCCGTTCCTTCAGCTTTACCTTTGTTTGGTCCGCCTCCAAGCCCCCCATGCTCAAGACCGGGTTCTGTGCGTTCCAACGCCAGCTCCCCAGAGCTGAATGGCATCACTGCGATGGACATACCACGCGGACCTGTCTCAAACTTCTGTAACATCAGGTATGAGTTGTTGGCCGTCTGGTTGTCTCATGTAAACTGCTCTTTGCAGCCTGCAGACTCGCCTGGTCGATGATCCGGATCAGTTCTCGTCCGACACAGCAACGGGTTTGATGTCCTTCGGATGCACGCCTCTTCTGACATCGACTTCAAGGTTCGAGTGGAAGTCCTCGAAGCCCGCGCATGCAGCATCCCCTCTTCAGTCAGGGACAGGCCAGCCCTGACAAGGTGACTGAACCGGAAAGGCTAGGCAGGAGGATTCGGAGGAATCTGAATATTAGCACGGGACATCGGTGGCGATGGCTTGCAGTGCGCGCATCGGTTCGATTCAGTGGAGACGATCACTCCAACCTTGCCCGCTTTTGTGGCCTGCAGAAATCACAAGGTCCAGAAGCGAAAGCCAGGGATGAGGAGTTGAGCGATGATGACGATCTTTTGATTTTTGCAATGAAGGCCAACGCGATGTTGAGACATGGGTATGCCATTGGTAGAAATCTCTGGAACAACTTGCAAGTCATAGATAATCAAGCTTCCTTGAACTCGTTTTCTTTCCCAGACTCCGATACAAACAAGGCGCAAAAGGATGTTGAAGGCTCGCAGCAGCCACAAGAGACGTGGGGCTCAACAGCATTGAAAGGCCTCAGCCTCCTCATCTCCAAGGACAAGAACTCAACGATAGGAAAGCGAGAGGATAATGCAGCTCAGGACATGAGTGAATGTGGGTCAGTCTCTGGGCCCAAGTCCTCCCCTCAAACCCCTTCGCATGCTTCGTCCCCTGATTCATGGACTGACATCATCTCCCCTCTCAAGGCCAGCTTGCAAGCGACAGTCTCCTCCATCAAGAGTTCTGCTATCACCGACCTGAACAAGCTCGTGCAGAGCCTCCCCGGCAGCAGGGGAGAAACAGCAGCTTCCTTTTTTAATCTGAAAGGCAATGGCGAGAATGTGCACAAGAAGAGGACGATCGTGACTGTAGATGGCCACATGTACGAAGGATCGTTTCTTGATGGTGTTGCACACGGCTATGGAAGAATGTCTTGGCCAGATGGCCAATGGTTCCAAGGTGAATTTCTGCAAGGAAAGAGCGATGGACTTGGTCGACGCGTCTGGAACAGCGGGCACGAGTATGTAGGGGAGGAGCATCGAGGCTTTCGACATGGTGTTGGCATTATGTGTTGGCCGAGTGGGAAGAGGTACGAAGGAGAGTTTCGAATGGACATGAAAGAAGGGATCGGCTTGCTATGGTCCAACTCGGGGAAATTCTATGTCGGCAGCTGGTCTAAGAACGAGCAGCACGGCTTCGGGTTGGAGCATGAGGACGGGTCGTTTGCTTTCGTTGAATATGTTAGGGGAAAACAACACAAGAGGCTGGGAATTCCTGTAGACTTGCAGAGGCGTATCAAGGCAAACTTGAACTCGCCAGATGAGATGTCCTTGCTTCCCCGTGACTTGATCTGCAAGTTGCTCATGCTTCCCCTTCCAGAGTACATGCGAGTCGCTCCAGCTTGTAGTGGAGAGAAGTCGATAGAGGTCGTGGAGCCAGAGGATGCTGGCAGTACAGGAGGAAAGCATCGAAGGAGAGGAAGAGATCGAGTTCGCTCAAGGCAAAGCCCACAGGGGTCAGATCTCTCAGCCTCAGAACATTCCGATTCTCGAGGGGACCAGTCAGACGATGAAAGGGAGGATGACGAAGAAGAGACGGTGCATCAGGACCTTCCTCCTCCCCAACGTCAATCGCGGTGGAGAGTGAGCATCTTGCATGGAGACATTGTCGCGATCCCGAGCACATCGGAAGAGTCAAACTTGGAGGAAGTTATCATTGATGAGACGGACCTGAGTCACCTGCGGCAGAGAAGCTTGCTGGAGGATAGCCTGGCCTCCTGCGATGTCGAAGAGCCTCTGGTTGTCGAGGAGGACTCGGGATCCTCGCTGAACTCGTCCGAGTGCTCCGCTAGCTCCGAAGAGGACGAGTCTGACGAGTCGTGGTCCAGCGGAGAGGACGGCAAGAGCAGCGCTTCAAGAGAGAGGATGTCAGACCGGATCCTCGAGATCGTGATGGGAGAGAGCTTGGAAAGGTTGGTGGACGAGGATGACAGCATGCCGCGCAGGGGAAGGGACGAAGAGACAGCAGACGTCGGCCTCGCCGAGCAACTCTCCTCGCAAGATAGAACAGGCCAGCAGGAGAACGCGGAGCTGCCAGCTGAGCGTCAGCTGGAGGACGCGGACGCTCAATTCCCTGTCTTGACACGTTTGCCGAGGAGCAGCGCAGAGAGCAACTGGACGTGCCAGGCTGTCAAGCAAGGAGACGCGAGGAGGGTGGAGGATGCCCTGCGGGCTCACGCTGACCCGAATGTGCTGAGCTCGACCGGTCTCACAGCTCTGCAAGTGGCTTCATTGGAAGGGTAAGAGAAGCAGAGGAAGGAGGAGAGGGCAAGAGAAGGGGGGGGGGGGAGGGAGGAAGGGATGAACGAAACGACAGAGAGGAGGAGAGGCACCAAGAGAGACAGAGACAGAGGCAGAGAGAAGAAGGAGGAGAAGAAGAGCGGAGTGGGGGACGAGAGGAGTAGGCGTGAGAGGAGAGGAGGACAATGGGGAGGAGGAAGCTGCTAATGGAGGCTTTGCAGAAAGGACGAGATTCTTCGGCTGCTCCTGAAGGCTGGAGGAGATGTCACTGTAAGATCAAAGACTGGCCTAACTTGCCTCCACTGTGCTGCACAGGAAGGGAAAGCGTCGACGTGTAAGGTGACCGAAGTCCTTCCCTGTCCTCTTCCTTACTCTGCCTTCTCATCCTTGCTCCGCTCCTTACTCCCCTCTCCTCTCCTTCGCCCTGCCTTCACCTTCAACCTCTGCTGACCCGTCTGCCAGATTCTCCTCTGCGAGGGGATCGATGTCAACGTCGCTACGTCACTCGAGAAGAATTCAGCACTCCATCTTGCGGTGCTGAATAGGAGGAGCGAAGTTGTGAGGCTCCTCCTCGAGCATGGGGCATCTTGCTCGATAGTCAACGTGGATGGCCTGACGCCGATGGACATGGCAAAGAAGCTAAAGGTGAGGAGGATGAGGGAGGGAACAAGCATTGACGTGAGCAACAGGATGGAAATATTGTGGAGGAGATGAGAAAGATGAGTAGGGAGCTGCCCGGAGCTCAAGTGTAGAGTCTGTAGAATGTGATGTTTTGTTGTTTGTTGTCAGTTGGGGATGAAATCTCTTCCCCACAGCCGTCTGAGTCATTCCATCCATCCTGTGCTTGTTCCTCCAAGGGATCATCATCGGACTTGTAGTTGAAGCAACAGCTTCATGAGCTGTTAACAATAGCAACAGCTTCTTCAGCTGCTAACAATAGCAACAGCTTCTTCAGTTGCCAATGACACCAAGTCTTGTTTGTCGATCTCTTTCGCTCTCGACTAGTAACAAATGGCTCAACCCTCCATGCACATTCCCTGCGAAAGTCTGAATAGCATCAGAACAAGCTGCAAGCCACAGCAGATTCGCAATCGGGTTTGCCAGGTTTAGAATAAAAGATCAAGATATCGAATTGTACAACTCAACGCCATCTGAAAACTCTCCATCGAACTCTCACGACATGACAGCGATAGCGAATGACGGCAGTCAAAACTGAGGGAGATTGCAACGAGTCTCCTTTCTCATCACGAGAATGATCTGCCCGTGAAAGCATCCGCACTCCTTGCCGTCTGAAGCATCGTCTTAGAGCTCTCCCTCTCATCTTTCTGCCTTCACCATCCCCCCTTCTCTCCCTTCTCTGCCCCGATGGAACGCCGAGGTGAGATCGTATCAGGGGTGAACTCTCCAATTGATGAAGGGACGAGTAGAATCTTGCAGGACCCGGAGAGACGCTTTCCG
>NW_005434544.1:82196-118910 GCF_000315625.1 Guillardia theta CCMP2712
CCCCCCCCCCCCCCCCCCCACCTCCCACCTTCATTCCCCTCCCCCTCCCCGCTCCCCCCCGTCCTCTCCAACCCTTGTGCTCCTCCTCTCACCCGTCTCATGTCTTGCATGGGCATGCTGTACTGGTCTTCCACAGCAGCCGCCCTCTTCTGCGCGGCTGTCTCATCCTTCGCCCTCACCTCGCTGCGCGATCTCTCATCCGACCGAGCAGCATCCTATCGACTCCAACGTGAGACTGCTGAGGAGGGTACGAGTACGAGCAGGGCAGGGAGGAGGACAAGCAAGAGGAAGGGAGATAAGGAGGAGGAGCTTACCCGTGTACTCTTGATTTCTTGCAGGATGTTCTTCATAAAGCCGAATTTGTCCATCGCATGCAACCCTGACCCATCTTGAGTTGACTCTTCCTCTTTCCCTCTTTCTCGAGTCGTCCCCTTTCGCTCCCCCCAGCCCCCCCACCCCGCTCCTCCTCTCCTCACCCATAGTCTTCGGAAGATGATACAACTGAGACTCTCGGGCATGTGAAGAGAGTTTTGACGACTTTCTCGGGCTGGCACGATGCTTCTTGGCCTCTCCGAGAGACTGAGAAGCGAAGATCACATTGCGAAGTGCGAGAAAGGTAGACAGGCAGAGCGCGAGGGAGAGGAAGAAAGGGAGAGAGGAGAGGGAGAGAGGAGAGAGGAGAGGGGGTGGGAGAGAGGAGAGGGGGTGGGAGAGAGGAGAGGGAGAGAGAGAAGGGAGAGGGAGAGGGAGAGGGAGAGAGGAGAGGGAGAGCGAAGAGGGAGAGAGGAGGGAGGAGAAGAAGAGAAGGAGGGAGAGAGGAGTAGACAGGTGACAATGCTGAGTCTGCTGACCTTCATGAGATCAACAGCCTTGGAAGGAAGGCGAGGGATCTCTCCTTTGATCTTCGGGTGGCCGTGCCTCCCAGCTGGCTTCACCTCCGCAGCCTCAGCTCGTCTTCGCATGGCCTGGAGGTCCATTACGTCCTGCCTGCCCATCTTGTCCTCCATGGTCCTGGAGAGAGCCATGGACTCCCCCCGAGAGCTCTGCGCGCCCATGGCTCTCATCTCTGTCTTGAGAAGATCATCCAGCATGTGGTGGCTGCTCGGCTCCAAGATGCCGGCGAGCTTCTTCTGCTTCAACGCCGATCGCTGGGCCCTCCTGCTTCTCTCCAAGCTCTCCAGGGTGTTGGCTACATCTCCTTTCTTGATGTCTTGCACGTATGAGCGTACATAGTTCATGCCCTTCATGGCATCTCTCTTGCTCTTGTGGATGAAGCTGTCCATGAACGCGTCGTCCCCCTGCGAGACGAGCTCTACCCGTCCTTGCTCCATCCTCGTCCCGTAGCCGGCCAACGTCACCACACAGACCAGCATGGCAGTGAGGACGGACGCAGGGACCAACTTCTGCATCGCTCTCTGCATGTGCTGCAGCCTCTTCCTACCTTCTCCTGCTCCTCCTGCCCTTCGTCTGCTGGAGAGCAGCGGTATCTGCATGGTGACTCTTGGGCTGGGTCAGGACCCTACCAGCTATGTACCACCCACCCACCATGAAATTATTATGTAACTAAACGTTTCAACAAATTGACTGATAATTCAGGCTTCCCGGCCGGCGACTCCGTGACCGTACTGTTCACTCTCACTGCGGCGAGGCTTCCGGCCCCCCAGACCGACAGGCTCTGGGCGGCGGGCCGCCACTGAAATGGCGATCATGATACTGAGCGACTATGGCCATGTCATGAGTGAAACTTGAGTGGCACTTGCCAGTGCAGTGCGCGGCCAGTCAGTACCGTCGTGACACCGTCACTGTGACCTCGTGTCGGGCCGTCCGACGGCCGGGCACTGTCACGGCACGGTCGGAGTCCGGTCGGGCATCGGACGGTCGGCCTCGGACCGTACCGGCGTGACCGTTGCCGGCCGGCCGGCACCGCGGCACGGTGTCACTCACGGTGCCGTCACGGCGGGGGCCAGTGCGGCGGCGTACTAGTCGGACGCGGCGGAAGCCTGACGGAGCGGCCGCTGACGGACTCTCCGAGAGCTTTCCGACTGTCCGACTCAGTCGTTTCAACTCAGTGTAGGGAGGGTCAAAATTTCAACGCCGGGGGTCGCTGAAATTGGCTGGGGAAAAGCCGAAGACCCTTCTTTTTTCAAAAAAAATCACGACTCGAATAAAATAATTTTATGCCGTCAGCTACTAGTAGTAGTGACCGCGCCTTTACCGTACCGAGACCTGAAAAAAGAATGAAAACCGAAACTGCTACCGGTGCCCGCGACCTTCTGACTCGGAGGACCCGAGAGGTACCTTACCCACACAACCCACGCTCCTCCTGCTGAGTTGCGCATAGCCTCTGGCAAAGGACGCTGAGCATCCCGAGATATGAACAAAACCAACAAGTCAGCCTCATGGAGACAGTACCATGAAGCTGCGTCCGTCATTGCCGACGCATTCCAATCGGATCCTCTTTTCATAAAAGCATTCGCCAATGATCGTGCGCGGTATGTTGCAACATATGCTATTGCAGCAGCACAAATTGGCAGCGGCAGTTGTTCTATTGATGTCTTGATGGATGAGAACACAAAGGTATTGGAGAGTGCATGCTTATGGGAAGAAACCAAGCAAGACTATACACTGGGAGTCCTTGAATTGATCATTAGGAATGTGATCATGGCATTCTCCACATATTTTTACTTCGTCAAGGGTGCGACCTACAAGTTTGGATACAGTGAGTATATCGGAGGTTTGCTCAATGCAGTTCTCGTAATTTTGTACGGAGTATGCACTTTATGGGTGATTAGGTTTCTTCTGGAGTTCTTTCGTTTTGGTATCGTGTATGGATATATCACTGCCAGGGGTAGCAGATACATTTCAGAATATGAAAAGGTACATGGCAAGCTTGGCAAGCATAGCAAGCATTTGAGCATGATTGGAACACTGTCGGCATTCAGAGGCCAGGGCATTGGTTCAATGTTGATGAAATACACATTGCAAAGAGTGGACTCGTCAAACGGTGGTGTAGGTTATGATTATCATTATTTGGAGAGCAGCAATCCCAAGAATGTGCCTTTTTATCAGAGACATGGATTTGTAACTGTTGGAGAGATGGGAATCATGGGTGGAACGGTAACCTTTATGATTCGTAAAAAGGAGGCAACCAGAGTCCCAGAATAATGTTGTAGCACAACATCGACGCAGGGTGGCAGAGGAATCTTCAAGGTGGATGGATCGATTATGTCTTGTATTAGAGATGCTCTCTGCTTTGATACTGAGTTGTAAAGCTTCTACGTGTCTCTCTCCAATAGCTCAGTGTAGCTCATTTCTCCTGAGAAACATGAATAAAACTTGTTTGTCAACAGGATCTCCGATTGACATCGGTGGCATTTCTCTTCAAACCGGCTGTACAACGTCGTGGGGTACTACCAACTATCCTTGCATCAAGATTGTTGATTACAGCTTCAGTAAACTCCTCAACTTCTACAAGGATCGAAACGGGGCAGCAATGTACGGCCTGTCCTAGAGGCACTGTAGACTTCACGCTCCTCTGCCCGTTCGAGCCCAACAAAGGAAAGGGCGGAATCAAAAATCCATGGAGGTGGATGTTGCAGGAAGCGTGTATGAGATTCAAGTTCAAAAAGCACTTGCACCTGAAGGAGCTCGTGGACGGCAGCAACAAGAAGGGCTGAACCTTTGCAATCATCAGGCCCACCGTAGTGCAACAGTTGCATAGTGCGGCAAAGCGTAGAGTGACATTGAACTGAATTGCCAACTCATTCAAGATGTAGATGCTTTATCTTTTTTGGCTTTTCTTCACGGGTGCTTCTCTCCACACCAGAATGAGTAAACGATACTCATGCGCCGAGAAAGTTCAATCTCTGTACTGGATCAGTGTTGATCCAGTCACGAATGTCACTGCGGGGACCACTCGCTTCGCTCGGTTTATTCAGTTCCGAACGTACCGCCGTGCTGGCAGTTCAACGGCTGATGAACCCGGCCTTGAAACTTATGATTCTGGGACGGTCTCGGACTGAAGGTAAGAATGAAGTCACTAGTTTCCCGAAGTTTTACCAGCCTCTCAGCCTGTCTGATGCCTTCTGCAAGTGTACGGTCCGGCCGCGGGCCACCAGCGGGGTGAGCTGCTTCGAATTTTCTGTCTTTACTGTGACATGAGTCGCCTCCGGGGGTTCCGAAGAGTCCGGTACACCACCCCGGCCGCCGCGGCAGTGTCCGATCCTGGCAGGCTCGAAATCTGACTGTGCCTAGGCCGGCGAACCGTGGGACCGTGGGACCGTCGGACCTCAGGGCCATCATGAGTCCGATGATCGCCCGGCCGTTCACCGTCCGACGGCGAGAAACCTCCGGTGACTCAGCGGCTGCTCAGTGGGCCGGCCCGGCGGGCCCCGCGGCGCTGCCAGTGCCTAGTCGCGCCTGGCCGCCACCCGGCAGTCCTGAGCCAGTGGCGCCGCCGGGCTCCGGGCCCAAGCAGTCAACTTTAGCTCCAAGTACAGTGATGCAGCAGCCCGCCGGACCGCCCGGCCCAGCTGGCAGCCGGGGCTCAGCTGAAGACTCGAACAGAACTGAGGCACCGGGCCGTGCGGTTCCTAGTGAGTCTAGCTATCGCTCCAGGTCAGGTTGAAGCCGCTCCTCTCGGCGTTGATGGCGCTGGTCTTGAAGACGAGGAGGACCTGCCGGGCAGCAAGTCAGCTCCTGCTCCTCCTCAGCTGCTCTCAGGCCGCTGCAGGCATGGCAGTGTCATAGCTCACCTCGTTCGACGGGCACGCGATCGGGGCCTCGTTCTTGACTCCAGTGATGGACCGGAAGGCACTAGCCCAGTTGATCACCTGCAGTGCCGCCAAGTCAGGGTGAGCCGCCATCGTCCTCCTTGCTCGTAAGTCGCCCTTGCCCTCCTCCTCCTCCTCCTCCTCCTCCTCCTCCTCCTCCTCCTCCTCCTCCTGTCCACAAATGAATGGCCCCCGCTCCCTTGGCCCCCTGCTTACATCCTCATTGCGATAGCGCTCGACGTCCTTGGGCCCAGCAAAGATCGTGAGCCTCCCGGAAGTTCCGTAGATGTGGAAATCTTGAAATTGAAGAAGAACGTTCTGAACACAACAGTGAGATACCTCGAAACGAGAGGGAGATGGAAGAATGAGAACAGGAAGGAAGGAGGAGGAAGAGGAGAAGGTGGTGGTGGTGGGGATGGTTGGGGAGGAGCAGGAGGAAGGGGTTGGGCGGCGGAGGGGACTTCGAGGAGCAGGGGGAGCACGAGGGAGGTTTTACCTTATCTGATTTGATGATCCACCTGCAATCGTTGTCGGAAGGGTCAGGCACAGGCCCCGTTCCCGTTGTGATGCTTCCTCGCCGGCCCACGAGGTGCACGAGGCCATGGCAGTGATACGGAACGGCAGCAGTCACGTTCGGCTGCTTATGCGCTGCTGCTCTTTGATTGGTCTCCCTCTCATGCAAGAGAGCGCGCAGCTCTTCTGATTTCTCCTTCCACTTCTGGATCTCCTGCCGCAGGTCATGCTTCAGGGCCCTGTGGGGTAGCAAGGAAGGGCAGAGAAGTTCTCTACCTCATCCTCCCATCTTGAGGTGTTGCTAAGGCTGTTGAGAATCCCATCGAATCTCTTCCCCTCTGACTTCTTCAGCTCAACGTTGCTCAGATGCTCCGTTTTCACTCGAGCCAGCGCCTTGCGCGCCTCCTCCTTCCTGTTCAAGGCCTGACCCAAGTCATCATGTCCGGGCAGGAGCAGAGCAAGTACGTGTCGATACCTGTTTCATTCTTTGCCATGGATCATCACAATTCACATCACGGCAGATCGATTGTTCGAGCCCTTCGACCCTCCTTCCCAGCCCTTGGAGCCCATCTAGAAGCTTTCGCCCATCATCTAGGCCTCTCTGAGCAGCAAGTACGTTCTTTCCAATCTTGTAGAGGAATGTCTGCGCACAGCACATCAAAGTCAGCTTGAGTTATGAGTTTACATTCCACATGTCATGACAATCCTCACACTCGTCGACATGGTCGGGTGTAGATTCTTCTCTAGCTCCTGCTTAACTTGGTTGTCGAATCTATCTTGAAGTTGGTCTCGAATTCTAGCTCGTGCGATTTGATAAGCTGCAGTTATAACCTGAAGGTTGACACCAATAAACGAATAAATTTCGAATCAGATCTTCTTCTTACTCTATCCTCTCTCGCGTCTTCGTTGAAAGCATCCTCCAAAACCTTTTCTTTGCCTTTGATATTAGCGATCAGTTGTCTAGTCAATTTTGTTTCTTTCAATTCTGTCGGTTTTGAAACCTTCTGTCCTTCTTGGCAAAACAGCCAACCCGCGCAGAACAAACAGAGCGTTGCAGCGAATAGCACGCGGAGGAAACGGAGACGATCTCCTTGAGAAGTTGTCTTGTTCTTGATCATAGCGTGTTCTTGTGACAAGTCAGCTTGTGCAGCATCAATCATTTTCGAAGGTAAGCCAATCCACGAACTCTGCTCCACCTCACTCAGGCGTGAAACAGCAAGTGCATGTTAGGGACAATCAAGAGAATCGTTCAGTGTGCTGTCTGGTGGCTGTGATGTGCTTCTTGTCAGTTTGTTCTTTCAACTCTCTGGCTCCAGCTGCTCTTGGCAATCAAACATCTCGATTGCATACTTCGATCGTCACTGTCTTACCACAGGATATCACCATTCCCCTTCAACAGTGTTCACGCGCTATTGCCGTCGCAGCCGGCCATGGCGATTGTTATCTATTTCCGGTTTACCGGTTTGCTTGTAGTAACCGGAGGGACTGCGGCCCTGCCGGCGTCAGACTGAGGATATCCGGGCCCGGATGCTACAGACACTGAGACGGTGAGTGCGCCTCACTATGGGCTACCACAATAAATTTACTCATCAAAGTTAAGTTATCCACCCATATTGATCCCCAGCCTCCGCCGGGCGCTCAAGGACGTTCGGAATGCCGCGGACTACCCCTCCCCCCCCTGGAGAGGATGACCGTCCGACACTGAGGACCTAGAAGGGCCCTCCACCCGGGGCGCGATCATAGTCCGTTTCAGTTAGGGCCTCCGGTAGTAAAACATCTCAGATGACCCCCCTTCCCCCACCGTCTTCAGGACCACTGCTGCAGCCCGGTCTGTCACCCTTCTAAACGCCTTTAGGAGGGCGGTGGGTAGGTCATCTGACATACGGCTGATAGCACCCCGCTGCCATATCCTATAGTAGTAGCAAGGTACCATTGGGGGTGGGGGGGGGGGGGGGGTGGTTGGGAATGGAAACTGTACCCGGTGACCGGACGCACCACTGAGGCGAGGGGTAGGGGTCCGACAAGGGGGACCGGGGGGTTATCGCGGCTGTTATGGTCACGATACTTCGGATGGGGTCACCGGTGGTAGCACTGCGGCAAGTAGGCGGGTCCGACAGCGTGGGGGGTGGGGTGGGGGGGTACGAGATCAGACCAACCCACCCCAGACATGTATATCTCCCTGATGGATGTCTACTTCTTTGGTACCCCCCATTTCTCCCTTCATACACCCCACTATTTCCCACAACATGATCTATCCTCCATATTACTCCGGTTCTGACCACCTCCATAACCCCACCATTGCCCACCCCCACCCCCCTGCCAATCCTTTTGTTCCTAGGTCCGCCTGTACCAACCACCTGATATTGATAAAACAATGCTCGGACCTCCTGCTCCTGCTCCTGACACCGAGTTGCTGCCGTCACTACTGCTATCCTCCTCCTGCTCCTCCTGCTCCTCCTGCTCCTCCTGCTCCTCCTGCTCCTCCTGCTCCTCCTGCTCCTCCTGCTCCTCCTGCTCCTCCTGCTCCTCCTGCTCTTGCATCCACAGCTCAGCTGTTTTGTTCACTCCCTTCTTGTGTTTCCTGCTTCTGGTTAGTCCTGGACGTGAAATTGCTCCTTCGGCTCATCCTGGTTTGGAAATTCTGTTCCGCTTGTCCTGCGTTTCCATCTCATCGGGGTGTTGCCCTCCTCTTCCTCTGAATTCATTTTGGATTATGTGTTCTGCTGCTCCTGTCCAGAAATGTCTGCACTTCTGCTAGTGTTGGAAACCTTTGTTTCAACGACTGGCTGTAATTGTCTTTACCTAACTTCTAGCGTAACTGATCGAATCATGAATTTCAAACTTTCACATGTCAACATCGATTATGTTGCAGTGTCTGAGGAGTTTGTCTGTATAGATTGAGTTTGAGCAGTCACAGGCATTGCTAGCAGATTCATCCCTTGTGTGATCTAGCTGATTTGCTTTCCCAGGATAATTTCTTGGGGAATCCCACACGCATCTGCCGAATAGCATGGTGGGATTTCTTGCATACTCCATTGGTGTTGGGACGGGTTACTGTTTCACATTCTCTTGACCGTCATTGATCTACCATGTCCCTGTGAAACCATGACAGAATAAGAGCCTTGTTCGTTTCATTAGATTGAAGACCCTGTCTGTTGCATGGTGGAGATCAAGCTCGAGAGGTGAACAGTGGAACTGGTTGGTAAAATGCTCATCAGACGGGGCTTTCTCGTAGTCGATGTGAGCGAATAGAGGGTTGTAGCTTTATGCCGTTGATGTAAGGTTGTCGACAAATACTGATCTGAATAAGTTCTTGTCGCAATGCCGGAAGTCAACATGGATAAAGTTGACGAGGAGGAGGATGAGAGACATGCCGAAGAAAGCCTCACAGAAGACGTCACCGAAACCGCTACTCCTCGTAAAGGCCGGATCAGTTCTTTCTTCAGGCTCAATTTCAACCTCAAGCCGCAAGAAACGATGAGCAGCTTTCCCGAAAATGAAGCTGCAGAGCTCGATTTGTATTGCCAGCTCGATGAAAAAGACTTAAACAAAAAGATCGAGAAGCTTCCTTTCCTCATCTTTCATCCACGAGCTGCTTGGAGACTTTTGTGGGATTTCATGATCTTTGTAATCCTGATCTATACTTTCTGTGCTGTACCGATAAGATTTGCATTTTCTGACTCCACGCCAGACTGCGAGACTGGATTCTTGCAACAGGGTTTCATGTTTTCTTCGATTGCATCATTGATTTGATCTTCATCATAGACGTCTTTTTGAATTTCCGAACGGCCTTTGTCATTCCAGCCTCAAACCGTCGTGGCACGACGAAAGATCAATTGGTGGGCGATTGGAGAAAAATTGCCAAACGCTACATGACAGGTTTCTTCATTGTTGATATCATCTGCAGCATACCGATGGACTTTATTTTGTACATGACATGTGACCACACGTCTACTTCGTATGGGGGGTACAGAGGACCCCAGGCTATCAAATTCATCCGCATTTTGAGAGTCCTGAGGCTCTCGAAACATACTCGGATGAAAGAAATTCAACTTTGGGTCAGAGACAAGCTTCGTATACACCCTGGTTGGCTGAGACTGATCTTTTTTGTATTGGGTGTCTTGCTAATTGCTCATTGGAATGCTTGTATCTTTTTCTTCCTTGGCAAACAGGCGGTGGCCTTGGATTTGGATCATAACGTAAATGTGACCAGCTCATCATATTGTGAGATAGTTGAACATGTTTCCTTCTTAACCGACCAAACATTTGCTACGGCGATTGGAGTCTCAAGCAATCCAGTATGCGTTTACGACATGGTTTGGTACGAGCAATACCTGATTGCATTTTATTGGTCGACATGTACGATGACAACTGTTGGTTACGGCGACATCACTCCAGCAAATGTGTATGAGATGAGCTTTACAGTGGTTGTCCTTCTTGAAGCAGGGTTGGCATTTTCGTACATGATCGGAAACATGTCCAACTTGCTAGATAGGATCAATCCCCGCAAAGGCACATATCGTGACATCATGACAGAACTGGAGGACTTCATTCACAGAGAAAAGTTAGCTCCGACCCTTGCAGAAAGGCTGAGGTCGTACTGGACGTACAAATACAATCACCCGATGTCGAGCCTGCCGCAGTTTGCAAAGGAGAACCTTTCCAAGTCATTGCTCAAGGACATTACTGCGCACATCTACAGAAAGATCCTTCAGCGCCTTCCCCTCTTCAAACGGCTCGACGACTTTGTCATCACTGACCTGGCACTTGCTTTGAACCCACTGCAGCTCGCGCCCCACACCTTTGTATACCGAGAGGATGACATCGGGGACTCGATGTACTTTGTGTCAAGTGGACAAGTTGAGATGTCGATCTTCTTGCTGTCACTGCAGAAGAAGAAGGAAATCTCACTGAAAGTGGTCGCTGACACATCGTACAAGACTTTGAATCAGAAGCCAGAGAACAATGGAGACATTGTCTTCACGTGGAAAGGACATCGCAAGTTCATGAAGTCTAACAGATATCAACCCATGGTGAATCAGTCTCTACCATTCTTCACGCTGTCCTTGATGATCGTCCGCAGATGTTCAAGTGGACTGTAGATGAAGAGCGTGTCGTGAGTTATTTCGGAGAGAACGTGCTGACAGGGAACTCGGCAAGGCGGCTCTCTACAGCACAAACCAAGACCTGGTCAGACTGCTTGTGGGAGGTTTGTGCTGGCTAACGAGGAGTAGGTGTCAACTGTTTCAGCTGAAGAGAGACGCGTTGAGGACAGTCGCTTCCAAGCACAGGGGCATGATGGAGGTGTACCAGACGATGAAGAAGTCAAGGCACTCGCGACTGCTGAGGGCCCTTAGGATGATCCTCCTGTGCAACAGAGCCAAGTGAGCCCCTCCTGCCTGTTGCAGCCTCAACTGACAGTCAACGACCAGGTGGATCTCAGGCGTTAAACTGTTTGTTACTGTAGATAGAGCTGTTAACCTCCCGAGAATGGACGGAATCCTCGGCTCCTGCGACGCCTACTGCTGCATACGCTTGGGAACTCCGGAGCCGCGCAGCAAGGAGTATCAGACTCTAGTCCAGTATAACAAGGTCGGCCTCCCTTGCAGCTTCTTGTGCGGGACTCACGCCAGTCTCAGATGAGCCCCGTGTGGAATGAGACGTTCGCATTCGTCATCGACTTTGCGCAGGAGTTCTCCAGTCAGGGCTTCCCAGTCAGGCTCTACTTCTCCCTAAAGGACTTTGACGTGTTCGGAGAAAACGACGACATTGGTTACTGCGCGGTGAGAGCATGTGAGCAGTTTCATACAGCGACTTATGGCAGGGAGCAGATTGACGTGTCGTCGTTGCTGAAGCGCTGTTTGCATCTCAATGCTACTCAGACGGACTCGAAGTGGGTGGGGCTGAAGAAAGATGGCGGCGATGGGAAGATGAAGAACGTGGTGGGTCAGAACTTCAAACGAGCGAAGGTCCGTGTGGCAGTGTAATCGGTTCTCAGAGAGTTGAGGTGACTTCTTTGTGCAGATGAGAATTGAATTGAAAGTAGTTCCTGCCAAGAACATGAGCGAAGCGTCATCGATTCATCCGTAATACGACCTGATTGTCAAACTTGCTGGAAAGCTGAACTTCTGCTCCAGGGAGATCTCACCAGACAAACTGAGCAACAGAATAGCAGAAGAAGGTTCATTGAGTGTTGAGAGACGAGAGCCATGTCTTGATGTGTTGCAGGCGAATTCGTTGAGAACGATGATGCTTATGAGCCCCCGCCTCTGCCTCTCTCTGTTCCCCTGTCTCCTGAACCCAACGATCTCGACGACAAGATGCCGTTTAGGAACACTTTGACGCGGGTTGGCAGGTAGACCTTTCTCTTGCTCTCTTGCAACATGCCGCTAAGTTGCTGCTCACAGTGACCTCTCGACCGTCTCATCCGAGCTTGACCGTGATCTCAGCACGACCGATCTCACGCAACTTGTACGGAGCTGCTCTCTGATTGATGTAAACGTGACGACCCGGCTTGCAGGACGCTAACGCGGAGGCACATAGAGACATCATGGAGTCCGACGACAAACTGATCATGTTGGCTGAGATTAGTCAGATGAACCAGAGGTCGCTACTGCCCTTCCCCAACGGTACGTGAGATCTGGGGTACGTCCAGCATGACTCACGTACGATCGCAACAGATGAGAACAGGGTGCCGGACCAAGCTCTTCCTCTGGCTGACCCTGACGAGACTGAGGAAGTGCCCAGCATGGGTTTGCAGGAGAAGCACGACCATGTGGGAGAGCACACAATCAATGTCTCAGCCGCGCAGAGGAAGCTGATGAACAGGTGAGGGTACATGGAGGTGAGGCCTTTGCGAGTGATGGGCGCCTCCAGGTTAGCTGCAGCTCTAGCGAGAGAGCGCCAGCAGCACGAGGCAGAGATCTCGGCGCTTGAAATGCAAGTCAAGGTGAGCCCTCGACCTCCTCTACTGGAAACTTTATTGACCATCATTCCATCACAACAGAAGCTAAAGAAAGACCTGAAAGATGTTGTGGAACAATATCACAAGACTGTAAATATTCCCCCAAACCAACCGACCCTGTAATAAATATGAATTGTACTCTCTACATCATTTACGTCCACACATCATAGCAGTACCTTTATCGCTATCATGTGATACGGCAGCAGCTACATGCGCTTCTGTCATGTAGTCTAGAAATCTATAACATCTTTTGCAGTGTCATGTGCTCATAAAGCATCTGTCATGTAGTCTAGACATCTACAGCTTGTCGTGCTCATTCCTTCTTCCTGACAAAAGATTGACAGCGATGGTTCTGGGATGAGCACGAAAGGGAGTGATTTCGTGAGCTCAATTTTTAAAAGAAGTTCTATAAGGGTAACTTTTGAATTTTTCACTAAATTTTCAATAAATCATATAGAGATTTCGGAACCTGTGGAAACAAAAGAAAAGAAGTTTACTACCTGATTCTCACCACCCTACCCCTTGGCTCACCCCAATCGTAATTTTCACCTACCCCTCATCTCGAATTCAAAAATCTTTAGTACCCGACATGAAAAGCATGAAAGTACCGGTCCTTCATGTACCCCTCAATCCCCAAGGCACAAAAAAAATCTCCACCCCCTCCTTGTTCCCTGCAAAACTCGTGGCTCGTGAAAGACCCCATGGTCAACATTCCTTTGCGGTCAGAAAGGGGGGTACTCATATCAACCCCTTGGATCTGAGGACCCGTCTCGGTACAACCTTGTTTGAGAGGACCCACCCCATGTCACCCCCATTCTTTGCGATGTCCATAAGTACCCCACAATTTATGGTTATTTGCACGGGTACTTGGAGCATTGGTGTTCCTCTACCAACCTGAAAATCTTGACTACCCAAGGGGCTGACTACCCCACCCTACGATTCCGAAATGTCCAATATAGCTACTCAAACTAAAACCCTAAAATGTATCTTGATTCTTTCTAAATATAAGCTGGGGGTAGGGGTGGTATGGGTAGGGGTCATTTGTATATGAACAATCGTGTTATGGAAGGGGTGGGTACATGTCCCCCGTTTTCGAGAGGGTGACAGAAGTCACCCCACCCAAGAAGGGGCATGTTGACCATTGACCCATAACCCCTCCCATTTACTTAACTTCGAATTTCACCCCTTCAAAAGTACCCCTACCCCTGCGGTCTGAGGACATTATTTGTCATGACCCTCAAATAGAAGATCTATGACCCTATCTTTGGTAGTCAACAGGGCCATACTCAACTACCCCCTACCCCACAATCCATTACCACCCGGTCGTAGAACAATGGCTAAGATCACCCCACCCCGAACTGGCCCCTCAACCAAGTACCCCTACCCCCAGCTTGAATTTTGTCCTGCTGCCAACTCCTCCAGCCCTCGTCCAGCCCCATCCTGTCCCCCCCTCCTCTCGTCCTCCTCCCCTTCCTCCTCCCCTTGTCTCTCACTACCCCCCTCTACCTCTCCCACTGACCCCCTTTACTACCTACCATCCCAACCTCTGCCTGCTCCCTGCTCTTTCTTTCTCCTTTCTCACATCCTTCATTACCGGCATAGTCCTTCCTTTGGCTTCTTCAGGTTGTTACCAGGCTGCGTGAGTGCGGTTTTTGCTTTGTTCGTCCTTTCTGGTTCTCCCGTTGCAAGTAGCTTGACTGAACTTCAAGTCACACTCAGTCAAACTTCGTTTCACAGCACTGGCTGCTCGCAATTGTAAAACATTGTTGCGCAACATTAACAAATTGAGAATTTTGCCCTCCTTTACATTTCTTGAAAATATTTTCGGTTTTTTTTTTTTTGCTGAATTACAGTGAGGATTTCTTCTGCATCCTGTAGTTGAAAGCTTCTTTGTGTTCTGTTGCTCTTGTTGCAACAAACGATGAGTTCCCGTGCAAACTGCGAGGCTTCAATAGTCTCCCCCTTACAACCAAGCTCCGTGGGTGATACCGTACTGATGAGTGCCGCTTGTGCCAATGAGGGCAGAGAAAGCCTTTCCTTCGCAAAGGTTGTGGAGGCAGAAACCCAGAAGTTTGTTCATGATGCACGTTTCACCAAGGGGATAGTGCGGTACAAGGATCTAAAGGATCATATGAAGAACATGCAAAAGGCTAAGTATGCAGCGCAGCTGCCGGAGCGTCGGTCAAGGTTCTTGAATGAGGAGTGTTCAATCTGCCTGGAGACTCTCGGCCCGGCCTCTGATGTAACGCAGACAGCTTGCAAGCACATGTTTCATACTTTCTGTCTGGTTGAAACTTTGGGAAACGGAATCTGCACGTCTTGCCCTCTGTGTAGAACTGAGGTGGAGAAGTTGGTTCCTGGAGGAATTGATGGTCAGTCCCTCAAGCTGATCGCAAAGCTCAGGATCAACATTGACGCTGCACAGTGGTGCCACAAGTCCATATTGGATGAGATTCAGGCGAAGGCCTCGTCCTGCCAACAACAGCTGGAGTCGGTGTGGGTGAGGAAGTACGTCCCCTTCACCGGGCAGAAGCGCAAGAAACTCCGGCAGCAGATTCAGTCGCTGATTGATCAGCTCGAGCTCCTCGTGCGCTTCAGCGGGATCAACGTGAAGGGTTTCACGAAGATCTGCCAGAAGATCGAGAAGAAGCTGAGCCACGGCCTTGCGGCAAACATCATGGAGAAGTATGTTAAGAAGATGCCCTACTACTTGGATTGTGCCGAGGATGGAAACGGGATCGCGCATGCTCTCGGGGAGGAATTGAGGAGGATGTTGCAGGAGGTGGGTGGCAAAGCGGATGAAGATGAAGTGACTGTCGGGTGTTCAGCGTTGTCGTTGCTGATGAAGGGAGACAAGCACAGGTCACATCCCAACCAAATGCTCAACATGTAAAGTTAATGTTCGCATCGCATGCTATCTGTGAGGTTAGAAATGTATTTTGGATCGACTGGAAGGTAACATTAGTAGAGCGATATTTGACCCTTTTTTTTCTCAAAATGAAAAATTATGATGACTACCTTGGACTACTTTGCCTTTGCCTGACTCACAAGCATGGAGATCGACTTGTTGTCACCGCTCAGATGGAATTCCCTGTCAAGGTTTGAGTCAGGAGCAGAGCCTTGCTCTTCGTTGCAGTCAGGCTCACCGTGCTGCCTTGACGACATGGCACATACCAGGCGTCAAAGTCTGCTGCTCCCCTGCATCCGACAACTACAAAGGAGCTCGTCAAACTACGTTACGGTCTCTTCCGTCGTCTGACCGCACAAGTCCCTTCCAGCTGATACACGAACGTGTCGCCCTTCCGCTGATATTCATGTGGTTTGTCTTTGCTCGGACCAACAAGGTGAATCTGAAGAAAATCAGTCAGAACAGCTGAGGATAAGAAAGGCAGGCAGGCAGCTGAGGTTGACAACAAGCAATGATGAGCAGCATACACCTAAATCAAGCACACTGCTACGTTTGAGCATGGTCTCACCGAGAATTCTTTATCAGGGTGCGACAAGTGTTGCATTATGTCCAGTTGCTGTCAGGGAGCATGCTCCAGTCACAGAGCAGAACATCAAAGAGGCGTTGAGCAGAGCAGAGCAGAGCAGAGGAAATACGTTTCCAAGCAGCAAGTGCTCCCGCTGGGAGGATAGGATAGCGAAGAGGTCTTGGGGCGCTGGCACTTGTATCTCAGTATCGTCTTGGATCAGCTCAGGAGTTGGGCAGCTAGTCGCTGTTGTCTGATGGGAATGGTACTCCTCAGATCTCAGGTATTCCTCAACCACAGGAACGAGGTCTTTCCCAAGGTCCTCGCACCTGCTCCAGAGTTGAGATAGTCTATGCACCTCTGAAGATGCCCCTTCAAAGTCTCTCCGCCCCTACTCCTTCTCTTCCTCCTGTCGCAATAGTCTTCCTTCCTGCCCCCCTACCTTCCTGGCCACTCCTTCCTGTAAACCTAATGTCGCACGATGCTCCCATTTTCTCCTTCCATTCCCACTTGCTCTTCACGCACCTGAAATATCTCTGGAACAGAATCTCGTCGCACTTGTCAAAGTCCTTGTACCACCGTAGGCAGTCCATCTCCCCTTCCTCCCTGACCCTCTCGATCACCAGCCCAACCGTGTCGGCCTTCCGCTGAGGGGAGTGCGGGACTCTGGGAGGGAGAATGAAGATGTGGCCTTCGGGGATGATGACGTCTTCTCGCCTGCCTCGTTGGACTGTCGGGAGCATCATCTGCCCCTTGATCTGAAAAAAGAACTCGCCTCCCTGTTTGCATAATGAGAGACATCAGGCCGAGGTGAAGGATCGCAAACAGAGTAGAAGAGCAAAGAAAGTCACGGAACCAGAACAATCGTGAAGCTCAGACGTTAAGTCAGATCTTCGACAGCAGCAGAATAGGAAGCTAAGAGACATGAGAGCGGGAGGAGCCGGTGGTGGGCAGATTGGCGGGAGGGGGGAGGGGGGGCGAGGGAGCAGATTGGGGGAGGAAGGGGAGGGGGACGGACTGGAGGAGGAGGGAAACTTTGTGCTCACTTCTTCGACATGGAAGTCGGTCCTCTGGTTCGGGCCTCCGACGATCATGATACTGAGCTGCTGCTTGTGCATGAGGATGTTGCAGATCGGAGGACGCAACTTCTCCTCCCGCTCCTTCACCCATGCTGCCAACTCTACCGCCATGGATTCTTTGTGGACAGAGTCGTCGTTCTCAGTATGATCATGCCGCCCGGCCGCCGGGGCCCTGACCCGACGGGCCCCGGCGGCGGTGGCCGGCAGGCCGGCGCCGGCCGGGCCCGGCCCGTGCGAGTCATCTTTTGCCACACAAGTCAGGCTGAGTCGAAGAGACATAGAGCAATCAGCTTTATATGGAGGTTAGCTGACATACCCCAGTGACGAAATGGACCCCTCTTAATGATCTATAAACCACCGGTACTCGCTGCTGTTGTACTACGGATAGGCGGCTAGCTAGCAGGCTTTCAGACCCTCCACCCCCACCCCCATTCAATCTTTTAAAAGTACCGGTGCGATATGGGAAGGGTTGGCCCGCCTTGAACGTGAGCCGACTACCCCACACCCTTTTGGTCACATGTACCCCCTTAATTCATGGGAAGTGTACCGGTGGACAAGGAGCAATATGAGGGCTGGCCCGCTACCTTGTTTCTCGTGCTTAACGGGGGCCGTGCGGGGGCCATGGCAAGAGACGGAGGGGGAGGAGGAGGGGGAGGAAGGGGAGGAGGCGGCGAGAATGGGAGGGAGAGAGATGAGAATAAGCATGATCAAAGGAGGAGGAAGACGATGAGAGGAAGAAGAGTGGTGCTGCTGATGGTGCTGCAACGGTAGCGTTGAAAATGAGCGCGAATGGTACCTTGAGCGTTGAATGCACTAGGGTGGTTGTTGAAGGAGGAAGCAGTAAGAGAAGGGAGCAGACGACGATATGTATGCCCATAAAACTATCATCGGAAGGATCGCCACTGATCTCGAATGATTTCCAAGAGTTTCAGAGGCGCCATAACTCGAGCAGGTTTAAGTTGAGGGATGGGGTGTAAGGAGCAACCGCATTGAAAAGAGAGAGCGACGAAGATAGCTGAGAGCCAGGACGGGCATACCTTGGCAGAGACACACAATAAGACAGTCAGGGTAGAGATAAGGAGGCAGAGAGGAGAGAGAAGAGGGCGATTGAGGTCACATCAGGACAAGTCTTGTTGTCCTGCTGCGTTCTGACCGCTGTCTGCCTGCAGGGAGAGCTACATCAATCTCTTCTCTTCTTCCTTCCTCGACCTGCTGCTGCCTGCGTGATCGTAAGGAACTCGAGCTGTTCACTGCCCGCTCCCGCCCGGACCTCACTGTCAGACCCCCCCCTCCATCATGAATATTATCGCTCTCCTCTTCGGGATACTAGTCTTCTTCATCGCGGCTTCCAGCGCGCATGTCGCCTCCCCCCCCTCGAGTCAGCTGGCTTCCTCCATCAACGCCGCCATGGTTGCTGTGGTCGTTGGTTCGTTCGCGGCGATCTGGATGCGGATGAAGCAGCAGGAGCCCGCGGCAGCTGTGGAGGTGCTGCGGGAAGAGAAGACCTTCTACGTCATGACCAAGAGGAGGAAGGAGGTAGAGGAGAAGCTCTCTACGATGAGGCGCGATGGCAGGGAGTCTGTGCTGGTGGTGGCCGACTTCGATATGACCCTGACCTCTTTCCTCATGCCCGACGGCTCTCGGGGCATGTCCACCCACGGCATGCTGGAGCGCTCGGGCTACTTCGGGGAGGCGTTCACGACCCGGGCCAAGGACATCTTCAACCGGTTCTACCCCATCGAGGTCGACCCGAACCTCGACTGGGACTCTAAGTTCGCCGCCATGTCCGAGTGGTGGGAGACTACCCACAAGCTCATAGTCGAGCAGGAGGTCACTAAGAAGGACATCGCTGCTTGCGTCAAGGCAGGACACTTCAGGTTCAGGGAGGGAGTCCCCGAGCTCCTGGCCCAGCTCAAGGAGCGCGAAGTTCCCATCCTCGTCTTCTCGGCTGGGATTGCGGACGTGCTGGAAGAGATCTTCAAGCAGCGGCTGGGGCTGGAGGGACTCCCGATCATCTCGAACAAGATGAAGTTCGACGAGGAGGGGAAGCTGGTCGGGTTCGAGAACAACACCATCCACATCATGAACAAGGGAGCCGTCGCCCTCGAGGGACAAAACCTCGAGCTCGTCAAGGACAAGTCCAACGTCATCCTCCTGGGTCTGTCCCTCCCTCCCTCCCTCCCTCCCCTCAGGCTCTCCAGAACTCCTGCGTCCTTTGTTGCCTCTTCTCCTTTCCTTCTCCTGCTCTTTCACCCCAAAGCACCATCCCTCTTCTTTCCCACACCCCCTCCCTCCGTCCTCGTTACCCTCATTGTCCTGCAGGAGACAGCCTGGGCGACCTTCGCATGGCTGACGGCCTGCCTAACAAGCAGCAGGTGAGGAGGGACGGAAGGAACACAGAAAGAAGTGACGTGGCTCTAGGTTCTCAAGATCGGCTTCCTCAACGATAAGATCGAGGAGAGGAAGGAGGAATACCTCGAGAAGTGAGATCCTCCCTCCATCCCTCAGACCTCTCTCCTCCCTTCCCCCCTCCCCCTCTCCCTCCCCCTCCCCCTCCCCCTTCTCCTCCTGCCGTTCCTCCTCTGCCTCCTCTGCCTCTCGTCGGCATGTACCTTTCCTCTCTCACTCTTCTCACTCGCGCTCTCTTGTCAGGTTCGACGTTGTCATCGTCAACGACGGGCCCATGACGGCTGTCAACGAGCTGCTCGCTCCCATCTTCGCCTGAGAGGTGCAGCTGATCTAGAGCTGAGAAGTTTGCGGCCTAGGAGGAGACCTGCTGGGGTAGACGCGTGTAGTATAGCTGAGAGAGAGCTAGAGTATTCTTTGCATGAGAGAGTTGAACATCTCTTAAAGAGTTGTATACAAGAAGTGATACCAACAGATGTCCGATGCCATCAGGCCAGCAATCGCAACGTTTAGCGTGCCAAACGCGTTTGGCATTCACCTGGAAAATGCTGGAGGGAAGACCCGGAGGGAGTTTGGATGTTGTGAATGAACACGCAAGGTGAAGAAGCAAAGGGAGGGAGAGAGGGTGAGTGGGGGAGGGAGAGGGGCAGGAGTCCGGCAAATAGGGTTGAAAAGAAATATATCTTCATCTGTCATCAACAAGCCTGTTGCCCTTACAAGCCTTTAAGGTTACATGTCTCATCACACTAACTTACACGTCATGATTCGCCTCTCACAACCAGCTCCGCCCCCCAACGTCCTCCAGCCTCACAAGCGGCACCCTCAGATCCTGCTTGCGTTACATGAATGTTTCATCCTCCTGTTCTCCTCGGAGATCCTAATCGCCTCCACCGCCACCTGCAGTCTACCAGTCAAACTCCTCCTCTCCCCCCTTCAGCCTGTCCCATCCACCAATCTCCCCCTCCTCCTCCTTGTTCTCCCTCTCCCTTCACCCTCCGCTCCTTTCTCTCACCAGGGAGGTCAAGTGCAGCTGGGTGGTAATGCCCACACACGCGCAGTTGAGCTCGCCGATGAAGTAGTAGTCCTTTCCGTCAACCCATGGAGGCCTGTGTGTGAGAAATGCCATCAGGCTCTGCCTCCTTCGACTCTCCCCCTCCTCACTTCTACCCTTCTGCCCTTTACTGCCTCTCTCTCTCTCTGGCTCCTCCTCCCCTCCCCTCCCCTCCCCTCCCCTCCCCACCCTCTTCTCCTCGCACCTTGGTCCTCCCAGAATGAAGTCAGCAGTCCAGAGGAGGGGAAGGGGATGGTTGTGCATGCCCAGGAGAGGCAACAGGTTCTTCAGATCCCTGCGAACCTCCCATCAGCTCAAGAGCCTCTCAAGAAGAAAAGAGGAGGAGGAGGAGAGGAGAAGAGAGGGAGTGAAAAGCACAAGAGGAACAGGGGCAGCGAGGAGGGAGTGAGGAGCGGCAGGCAGACAGCAGCATCGTCAACCTGTTGACGAAGGAGTGCATGAGCCTTGCAAACGTGGGATCGTCGGGCTGGCCAACAAGGTCAGACGAGGAGGAGGAGGAGCAGAGCAAGTCAGTCCAACCTCGTATCTAGTGTAGGTAGCTCCGCTCTTCAACGTGGCGGACACTCCTCCCTCCTTTGGTTTCTTGTGCAGAATCTCCACCGGCTTCGCTCCGATGAACAGGACACGGACCTGAGCAGAGAGGTCATGAGGGAGCTCGACGCGAGCTCTAGAGCGCGTCATCACCTCTCCCTCCGAGATTCGAGGCATGAAGGCTTGATCGATCAGCTGAGCTCCGTTCTCAACGCCTCCCTCGAGATACCTGCGTAGAACTGTTTGAGCCCCAGATCTGAGGAGGTGGAGCAAGCAGAAGAAACAAGGAAACGGAGTAGGTAGGCGAATCCGGAGAGGAAAGGGAGGTTACAGGAGGAAATGGAGGAGAGGGTTCAGGAGAGTGAGAATTGAAAGTGAGGAAGCTGACACGATGTAGAGGGACAGTATGGGCCTTGCTCTACTTCACCTCTCAGCGAACGTGAGGAATTCTCCGAGCTGCATGTACTCGACATGGTTATCAACAGCCTGACAAACAGTTGAGATCGCTGCAGGACCTTCCACCAACCTCCACGAGCATGAGAGGGGAAGGGCAGTACCTCTGTCAACTCGAGCTCAGTCCCGAGGTCCAGCGAATGGTTTTTCCTCCAGAGGCTCGGGTCCTTGAGCTTCACGATCCAGATCCCTTCTCCTTGCGATCCCCTGTTCTGCTTCACCACCCTAGGGCCCTGTGAGATGGTGGTCGGGAACTTCTCTCTCCATGTTTCCTGCCGTGTCGTCGTCAGGCAGGCAAGCCACAAGTCGGTCCCTCCTCCTCCTTACCCGATCGTAGTAAGCAAAAGTGTCGGGCAGTCCTGTGCGAAGAGGAGCGATCTTGGCGAGCGCGTCCTGGTGGGGCTCTCAGCCACCCGTCCGAAAAGAAAAGTCTCCTCTTCATCCTCCCCTCCGCTCTCCCTCTCCCTCTCCCTCTCCCTCTCCCTCTCCCTCTCCCTCTCCCTCTCCCTCTCCCTCTCCCTCTCCCTCTCCCTCCGCTGTCCCTTCCCCTCCCCCTCACCTTGGACCCGAACTTGCTGATCAGCTGAGGATGTGCCATGCCAGCGAGGCCATAGGTGTCCGCAAGAGTCCCGAGCAGGTTCTCGTACTTTGAGATGGTGAAGTCGTCGTACACATCCGGGTTCACTCGTGAGATGTACCCATCCACTCCTTGCGACGCATACTTGACAATGAGATCATATGCAGAGTCTGAGTAGAACACAGGCATGGCCCACCAGCCCTTCATAACCATAGTCAGCGTCCAGCAGAGAGAAAGGGCAGCAACGCGAGATTGCTCCCTGTCGATTTCACTTACCAGCTCAATCAGGCTGTTGCAGATGGGGATGGTATCTTTCCTGTGATCAAAACCAGGAGATTTGTCATCTCCTCCTCTCGCTCCAAACACGATGATCCTGTCCCGACATCATCAGTCAGTTGTAGTCGAGTTCGCTCAGCCTTGTAAACGATTTTCAGCAATGTGAACGAAACCATATGTTTCAACATGTTCATCCCCATTCAAGAAGCATCACACACGAGGATCCTTTCAACAATCATCAAACCATCTTCTACCCTCGCGCCCCACTCAACACTCAACACCGACGTCCAAGATCTCACCTTCCTTTCGGCTCGGCAGGCTGCATCCTCAGCCCATACGCTGTCAAGTTACCGAACAGAAGATCTCTCTCTTCTGCTGTACATCCTGAGATGCCATAGATCGCCTGGCAGTTGCCGTTCGGGTTCAACCCGAAACTGCCCCACAGGCTGTCACTGATCAACGAGGCAGTGATGTTGAGGGCCATGACGGCGCTGCACGTCCATGATGCGCAGTTGCTGGGCACGGACAACATGATGTGTTCTTGAAGGAGATCGAGAAGGAGAGGAACAGCCGAAAATCAAGTGAAATGTTCTCACAAGCTCAACCTCTGATGGCCGAGGAAGTCTAATATCTCATCTTGTGCATCGCGCCCGACAGTCCTAGACCAGCAGAAGCGTCAAATGAGAGAATGTTCCAACCACTCATTCGGACAAGAATGATCGTGACTTTGCACGCAACGTGATAAAACATCTACTTCAATATCTACTACCTTTCTGCTACAATGTCTGCTCGAAGGACTGGCGAGGATGGACAATGCTATGGAATGTACCACCTCGTTTCGTTCATACCCTCCATGAGACCGATCATGAGGCATAGTCTACTCGTTATCTATCGTTCCATAAACTAGCTCCGTTGCTCAGACTCTCAGTCCGGCATCGTTACGATCCTGCCAGAATCCGCGCATACTTCTATGTCCCATCAACACGTGCAAGTATTCGACCTTCTCAGCTCCTCCCTGTTCTAATGGCTCTCTAGACATGATGAAAACTTGATCTTCAGCTGTCATTCACTATCGTTCATTTGTCTTTCCCGCCCTCCTCTTCATTTCTCTTCTCTCTTATCCATTTCTCCGTCTTCGCATACTTTCGGGCGGAGCTGCCATGGCTTTCCCCCAGTAATCACATATAATCCCACCCCAGCATCCACCACCCCCACCCCTCTAAATTCTGGTATTTGAAAAGTACCCCTCTAATTAACATTACCCCACCCTCTCTCTTGCTGCATGGGACAGTTACTCATTGGTAGGGTAGTTGACCCCACCCATCGACTTATGCTTGAATTTCAACTAAATGTCTATGCAGCCAAGGAGTTCATGACCCCCACCCTGAAACAGCATGGATCTGTAAACCTGCCGACTACCCACACTCGAGAAAGTACCCACCTTTTGAAGGACTGCCCTGCCTTACCACCCCCTTGTTAAGAACCCCCACCTATCCAGAAACGCTTTGCCCCGAAGGTTGCGGTCTGACGTCATGGCAATGGTGGGTAGATGACTTTAGTAAGGTGGGGTACTGGTAGGCATAATGGAAACTAGGCGGGTACTCTGAGAACCAAGACACAATTACACCGGGTGGTATACGGTCTGTTTGTCTGTGAGGGAGGGGTGTATATGATCACTGACGTAAGGGGGTGGTAGGGTAGTGGGTTGTTGGTCATGGAAATCTTTGAGGTGGGTGGTCGGAGCGTCTAGTGTGGGGTTCTCGATCGACGTACGGAGAATTCCATTGAAAGTTGGCGAATTCCGAGATTTTGGGCAGAAATTTCAAATATTACTCGGTGTTTATCAGGAAAAATGGATATATTTCATACATAATTTCTATATTTCGTTGAAATTCCTCAAATCTCTGCGCCAACTATTACGAGTCTTTTCGCCGCTTGATTGCGTGTACGAGGCGCTGAGTACCCTACCTACTAATATACGGTCAAAACCACCCCTTCGGACTGTTAAGGGAAAAAAGACCGTCCGAATTTTCTGATGAACTTCGGAACCCCAGGATCGCGTTTCCCACCCCTACCCCCACATTCTTTCTCTCTGTACCCCTACCCCACCATTAGTAATGAAAGTACCCCCATTGATCTGTGATTTTCCGATATATCACCCCTACCCCCTGTCCTCTATCCTATTGGCTTCCCCAGTTGTCGTGGATCTCCTCAAGTTGTTTTGGACGTCAAGTACGATTCAAGTACCCGTCCTTTCCAGCTTCAAAGTACCCCTTCTGGGTGGGTACTCACAACTTGACGAAGTAAACCCTGCCGGGCCTCGGCCGGGCCCTGCCGGAATGCCCCGACCCACTCAGTTTCGGATACGTAACGGTTTGTAACCGAGTGACTCCTGCGCCGGAATGCAAAGGCGACTTTTGGGAGGGGAGGAGGAGGGAAGGAGGAAGGAGGCGTGGGGGGAGGAGCGACGAGCTATGAGCCTCGTTCCTCTCCTCCTCCTCCTTCCCCTTGCCCTTATCCTGGTCATGGCTCCCCTGCATGCCGCATCCTGGGATGACACAAGCGTCTCCCTGTTGGAGGAGGACGTTGGTGAGTGCCCGATCGCCTTCAATCGAGGGCAGCTGGATGACGATTGTGTGCAGTGCCCTACTACTCAGGAGTCTTGGGACGAGGAGGATGGCAGGAGGTGAGACCAGAGGAAGGACTGCCTCTGCAATGTTGTCAGATAGCCTGCAAAGAGAGTTTGTGCAAAAAGCGAAGGGGGCAGACGGGGGTTTATATGAAGCAAGATCTGATGGAGCTTCTTTGCAGTGGACGGGGGCAAGAAGCCCTGTATGGAATGCTCCTGATGAACTCCCAGTAAGGCCACAGGTGATCTCGTCGAGGGTGTTTCATGCCTCCGGAAGTTGCTGACCCGACCATGGAGCAGGAGCCGGAGCCGGAGGACGAGGTCAGGAGCTACATTTCAAGGTGAAGCTGAAACCTCTGAGAGGTCTCCTCCTGCATCATCTCACGGTTTGCTGGGACAGAGACTACGTCGCCCCCACCGGAGGAGCTGACATCACCCACGTTGGTGAAGGGACGGAACGCGTGAGGGCTGGTTTAGAGGTGGGACAAGCGTGCTGTGCTCTTTCTGTTTTTCATGCTGGAGACGCAGGGAGCATGGGGAGGAATCTCGTCCATCACTTCCCCGGTGGGTGGGGGGGTAGGAGGGAACGAGATGGGGGGGAGGGCTGGCTACGAGACTTGGACGCACGAGGTAAGGGAGGTGGCAACATCGAGCATGCTCTATCCTCTGATCCCTTCATCCCCCCACTCCCCGTGGGCTGTCTCTGTCCTCTGAGATGATCTTCTCGTGTTAGGGTGGCGGACTTGCTGGCGCTGTCAGAGCAAGTTCGATCGCGATCAAGCCCGTTGCAGACCAGTATGTGAGTATAGTCCCCACCCCTTCCACCCTCCTCTCCCTCCCCTGCTCACACTTCCATCCTCTCCCTCCCTTCCTCCCCCTCCCCTCCTCCCTTTTCCTCCCCTTTGCCCTCTCCCTTTTCCTCTTCCCTGTTCCCTCCTCGACTTGTCTTTGGCTCCTCCTCACGGTTCGTGCTCGCAGGGCACCGACGGCTCGCTGGAGCAGGGGAACTTCCCCGGTGTGAACCCCAACGATCCCGACGGCACCAGCTGGATGATCGGGATGCACAGGGACGGTGAGAACACCGTTGGACGATGGGCGATCGCTCCGAGGACGCGACTTGCGCGCAAGCAGCAGCTGCTGGAGACGGGAGCAGACGTTACTGATGTCGGTGAGACCACGAGGGAGGACTACGTCCCTGGCGTGTACGGCCCGCTGAGCAGCGGGACGAGCTGGGTGATCGGCATGCACAGGAAGCCCATGTGGAGCGAGTCTCAGACGTACGCGTGCAGCACCACGACGCCATGCAAGAAGGGCAAGGCGGATAGGGCTCATTTCTTCCAGCAGGACACGAACCCTTACGTTGATAAGAGGAGGGTCTTCGACTCTTACGCCCAGCAGGACCCCGACAGCGTCAGGGGGAGGGACGCGTATCCTTGGGACCCAACGCTCGACCCGCAGATCTTCCGGTCCACTCCCAACTGTGCGGATGGGAAGCTGCGGTACGGATGCTTCCGGCAGCTGAGCCTGTCCAAGGACGCGCCTCCCATCCCCGAGGAAGAGACTGTGAAGGACATGGAGCAGTTTGCTGCTGAGCAGGCGGCTAAGAAGGATCAGCCTCCTCTCGGGGATCGATCCAAGTGGCCCATGTGGAGCGACGAGTCCATGGCCAACTGGCCCGCGTGGGCGAAACCGCCAGGCAGTCCGGACGACGAGACCCCGTGGGACCAAGACCTGCTGAACGAGGACCTGCTGAGTGAGGACAGCAGCTCCAGCTCAGCTGGGGAGAGCAGTGGAGCAGGTCAGGACAGCAGCTCCAGCTCAGCTGGAGAGGGTAGTGGAGACTTGGAGTGATGGAGATGTTGGTGGGTGGCTGCTGGCTGGGCTTGTGGCTGGGCTTGTCTCCGTTGCGAGGAGGATGGGGAAGGAGCGAGGGCAGGTAGAGGCTCAAGTGTTCGATGGTATTGGTCTGAGAGGAGCAGCAGCGAGAGGATGGCGATCTTAACGGTTCACGTGCTTAGCTTTGAATACATTTAGGTTGTAACAAGTCGTGGGTGACACCCGGCGAGTCGTCGGGCCGGGCCCGAAGCACCCACGTGATAATGTACAGTCGGGAAATGCCACGTCACGACTCGATACCGAGGGAAGCATTCTTGGACTGATACTGCAAGAGATCCTTCAGTTCTGTCAAGTCGGATCGGATCTAGTGGGACGTCAGTAACTGTCACGGCCCCACCACTCAACGCTCACCTCCTCTATCTCCTTGCGGATCAAATTCTTGGGGATTTCCTGGTCATGCCATGTCAGGCAGCTCGTAGAGGTGGGAGGGTTGAGATCAAGAAACTTGCGAGGAGTGAAGATACGGAGGTGAGGGGAGAGGGGGAAGAGAGGGGGGGAGAGAAGGGGGGGGGGGAGAAAGGGGGGGAGAGAGAGAGGGGGGGGAGAAAGGGGGAGAGAGAGGGGGAGAGAGAGAGGGAAGCAGTAAAGGGAGAAGAGACAGACGGAAACAGAGCAGGGGTGAGGAGGGAGAAGGAAGAGGGAGCAGAGGGGAGCAGAGGAAGGTACGAGAGAATATGACTACCTTGTTCAGAAAATGGTCAATCTGATCCACGACGATCTTGTGCGTTTTTTTGTCTTCTGGCCTGCAAAAGCGGCAAGGAATCAATCGACACAGGAGGAGAGCAGGGAGAGGTACCCGTTCATGGCGAGCAGAGAAGTATCAACCTGAAGGCACAGGCAGCAAGGCATCAGGTCAGAGGAGGGGGAAGGAGGGCACGAGTGAACTCACGTGGGAGAGGTTGATTTCAGATGACGACCTCGATTCCAGCTGCAACCTCTGCCTCGCTCTTGTGACGACAGGAGGCTGTTTGTGCTGCAGCCAACTGTTGAGTCACTATGACTAGCTCGGAGCAACGGACCTGCTCAGGCTGGTCGTGGTTGTCGTGCGGGCGGTCTGTGATTATGGGACCTAACGACAAGATCAGAGCGTGCTATCATGTGCGGGAGACAGACTCGGGCAAACAGTCTCATCTGAAGTTGATCTGGACAGCGTGACGTCATCAATGGCTTGCTTCTTCATGGTGCTGTATCTTCGGATTGTGTTTCGCACCTGACAGGCCATCCCGTCATCACTGGATACATACCGTAACTCTTGGCTTTACCGCCTTCTCCGTCGTCCTCTCATGAACCAGCCGGCTGGTTCGTTCAAAGTTTGAGTTTGACAACAACTTGAATCTTCGGCTTACCAGAACTGCTCCTGAGCTTCAGGAAACTTGACCAAACACTTTTCAAGGGACGACTGAGCTCGATGTAAGGTCCGGTGCAGTCCTAGTCACATGACGCACCTGGTCCAGAGCGAACAAGTTGCACCACGTCGTCGCTGTTATGGTCATGTTTCTGTGATCCTCCAGACCGAGCACGCAGTTCTCCCCAAAGTAACTCCCCTGCTGAGAGTCTGAGTATCCATCTCACACGCCCAGCAGCGCTCGGGCTGACCTCGTGCAGCTCGACGTATATCCCCTTCTCTTGGTCAACAGTGACCTCCACACTCCCTTTGATCAGAAAGAACATGCTCTCTCCGTACTCTCCCTCCTGCGCGTTCAAGTCAGGGAGAAACTCCCAGCAGAGCTGTGGATCTGAGGGGCCCAGCAGGAGAGAGGCACTTACTTCGTAGAGGATGTCACCCGGGCAGAGAGTCCGAGCTTTCAGGAAGAAGATAATCTCTGTTAAGAATTCCTGACCGCAGTTGCGAAAGAAAGGCACGCTGGTGATGAGGTCGTTGTACAGCAAGAGAGCGACTTCCGAGCGCAGGGCGCTCGACAAGTCTTCGACCGACTTGGGGATGTCCCGGGAATGGTTGAAGTCGTACTCGAAGAAGCTTCGCGTGCGGATCCTCAGGTCAAGGGGGAGGTTCTCCTGGTGCATGAAGTCGTCGAGCAACTCCATCTGCTCTCTGAAGGTCCTCCCCTTGAAGTCCATCTTCCCCAGGACAGACTCGATGCTGCCGACGATGACGGCAAACGTCGAGGCTCCGATCCCCATCATCAGGATGCAGTACATGATCTCCGGCGTCGTCCTCATCGTCACATCGCCATACCCGACAGTCGTCAGGGTGGTAAGCGTGAAGTACATGGATGCGAGGTACTGCACGGAGGAGCTGGCCTCCTGCATCCAGGACCCATCGTGCTGCAGGCATTCGGTGATCATCGTTGCTGTCTGATTGGGCTGAATGTATCGCATCCTCGTCTTTGAGTCCGGTGTGACGTTGCCGTCGGCGTCGGTGATGGGTGGCGGGCAGGAGAGGACGTACATCTGATCTCCCGGCACGTAGATCTGAAACTCCGACGCCCAGTTGATGGAGAAGTCTTGCTCGAAGTCGACGATCAAGAAAAGAAAGCAGGCCATGCAGTGACTGAGGACTATCACGAACAGAAGCAACTTCACGAGCCGAAGGTGCCCGGGGTTGATGGCAAACGCATCCCTCACCCTGGCGATCATCTTGTTCCAGTGCGTGAGGCGAGCGAGCCTGAGGAGTTTCACGAGCCGAGCAAGTCGAGCAAGTCGGTTCAGTCGAAGAGTTCTTATCATCGTCAGCCCGCACTGATCCGCCGAGATCGCATTCTCGATTAGGGTCACCGGAAGAGAGCCCATGACGTCGAGCCAGAACCAGAACTTGAGGTAGTTGAAAGAGATCACTTTCCAGTCCGTGACAAACTTGATACTTCCCAGGTCATCCGTCTTCGGATCAACGGTTGCGGTGCGGAAATTCAACAGGATGTCAACCCAGAAGGAGACGTTGACAAGCCAGTTGATGACAAAACTTGCGTCCTGCTGCTGTCCCCCGTTGCAAGTCATCCTGGAGAAGGCGATGGAGAAAGGGACCGTGAAGAGGGTGTAGAGCAAGAGAAGAATGATCCACATGTCCCAAATCAGCCGCGGCTGCGAGTAGGGGTGAAGTATGAACTTCACGTCGGGCAACCAGATCTGCTGCCGCTCGTCTGACTTCTTGCTGTTCGTCCATGTGCTATCTACGTGCACGAACGAGACTCTCTTGTCGTCGATCCTCGTTGGAGGGGAGGATGGTGAGGGCGAGATCTCTAGATCCCCCTGGGAACAATCATGTCAGCGCCCGACGACAGCAACTCGAGGCTGTGACCTCAGGGAAAACTTTGTTCGTCGGGTGCGACATGTGATTCAACCTTGTCCCTTCAGATCCATCTGCAGTTCGCAATAATCACCATCTGAAATGATGGAGAACACTGACTGCAGGGTTTGCTAAGATTTCTGTTCAGGTCAGAGAGAACTAGAGGAACTCATCTCACTTGAGCCTCGTCTGACCTCAACACCATCATAAATATATCTGACTATTTGCCGTTCCATGATGTGCAAAATCAACGCTCTCTGCCGCTCTGCCTCTCCCTCTCTTCCTCCCCACGACACTCTAAAGGCTCTGGGCCAGGAACAACAATGCACCAGGCTTTTAACAGGCAAAGAGAGGAGGCGCTGAGCTTAGGAGAGGACGGCATGAAGGTAATATGAAATCATTAGAAGGCTGGGCAATGTATGCATTCTTTCGCCCAGCAATATCCTAACTTTTTCGAAGCCAGCAGAAATCAGTTTACACCATCACCGGGAACAAACACCGCACCCTCATCCTGCATCACAACAAGAGCGACAGATCACTGACAATGATCAGACTGAACCAAATCACACTCCAGAAGCATTGTCTTTCTCTCTTTCTCGCTGCTAGCTCGTCCATACCACCTGCGCCCCCCCTGCCGACTTTTTCCGTTTCTCAACCCCTTCCCCAGCTCCACCATCATCGCCACGCACGTTCATCCTCTCTTAGCCTCTCCTACATCTCATCTCTCCTCGTGTTTCCCTTCCTCGTCATGATGATCTTTTTAGTTCCTCCTGCGGGCGCCGCATGTCAGCATGGCGGGCAGGGGGCGACTGTCCGTTTCTACCATTTCTATTTCCCGGAGAGGTTGAGTTAACTTGGGTGACCAGCAAAAAATATTTTCTAGTGTGGTACATTTGGTACAAATTGAAGATATACAGATATTTCATATGGTACTGTAATTGTATATATGCAAGTACAGCCGAAACATAATAGTACAAAATAGCGGTAGTAGCTTACATACTTGTTATGATATCACACTCAAAGTACTAAGCAAAAATTATTTCGTACAAACACTGTACGGTACAGTACGGTCCCGGGCAACCCACCCCCGGGCCTTATAACTTAGACGCCGGGCCGCCGGGTCACTGAGCCTGTCCGAGGGCCCCGGGCCAGCCCGGGCGCCGCCTCCGACACTGAGTCCCGGAGTCCTGGCAGGTCAACTGGCAAGTTGCAGCCCGGCCCGCCGCAGAGCCAGCCGCCAGTGAGTTGCCAGAGCCTGGCACAGGGAGCGGTACGGGGTCAGCGGGCGGGCTCGCCGCAAGACGGTACCGTACCGTACGGCGGTCACCGCCGGTCACGCCCGCGGCCGGATTGGATGACGGCGGTCACCGTACCGGGTGCCTCGGACTGCCGCCGCTGGCGGGGCTTACCGGGCCGTGCGCCCGTGAGCACCGCCGCCGCGGCCCGACCGCGCGACCCGGCCGCCGCGCCGTCAAGGCCCGGGTACGGTGACCAGTCCGGCGACCGGCGGCGTACCGTACCGTACTATCATATGCCGTGACCGGCGTACCGTGACGGTACCGTGCCGTAGTCACGGTGACCCCGGCGGCGCCGGCGCCGCCCGGCGGCCGCGGGCCGCCTCAGTCGCGCCGCGGGGTCGGCCCGCCTGTGGGCGCGGCCCGGCCGATCGCCGAGCCTGGCCCAGTTCTAGAGTCCCGGCGGCGGCCGCAAGGCCGCAACCAGCCGGAGGCTGGTTTGAACCGCACGGTTGAAGTGAGCGGCCTGGGGCCCCGCGGCGGCCGGCGGGGGCGCTCAGCAGTGCCCGGCCGGGCTGTGCCCGGCCCCCGGGGGTCGGAATGAGTCGCTGCTGAGTTTAGCAACCGCTTCCGCGGCAATGTCTTGCCACCGCTTGGCAAGGGCCACACTAATCAAGTCGACTTCGGATCCTTTTAAATGATACCACATCCATCAACATGCTCGAGGCTCTCAACTTCGGGTCACCGTGAGGCTGCTCATGTGGCAGTTGTGACGCGAGTACCCTGGCACCGGCGCGGCAAGCCTTGAAGTTCGATTCCCGACTCGAGGTCCTCCTACGACGAGTTCTCTTCTCAGTGCTCGACCGCTCACTGTGACCCCATCAAAGCATCCTCATCAAGCCTTCTCAGCGGGATAAGCAACTGGCAAATCCGTTGCAAGATCTGACATGTCCTGTTGACTTTCTTGCACTCGTTCTGCTGTCTGGAGCTGTCCTTGTATCGCAATCGAAGGTCCCCGATGTGTGGTAGGGATGCCTTCATCCCATTCCCCAGGATTGCAGCAGATCACACACACAATGATCGAGAAGGTCGTCTGGAAGATGACCAGAACGACATTCAAGGCAACGATTGCCCACAGACTTCCAACGTATCTGCCGCAGAAATCGGAATCTTGTTTCTGCCAGATCTGATAACGAGATGAGTCGTCAGTACACAGCACACGAGCAACAGCAGCAGCAGCACAAGATAGAGTAGCCTCACCACAGAAGCTAGACGCGACTGCTGCTCCCGTGAGCGGAATGGCCACTCCAATGAGGGACGTGATGATACCTACGATAAGGAACGCAAGCAGCACTCCTGTGGCAGTCTTGTTCCGTTTCTTGGCAGCAAATACTCCCAAAAGACAAAAGACTATGGGAACAGCCGCAGGGAGAGTACCCCACAAAGCAATGGACCTCAAGAAGGAGTTCACACTATCTCGAGTTGCTACACAGTTTGCGAAATCATAACCATAAGTGCTGGTACCAGAAGGTTGGGAGCACGTGTCAGGAATCTTGTATGTGGCTGCAACAATCCCAGCGACGAGAAGAGCGAGACCAAGAACGCCATTCACGACGCTCAGATGAAACACGGCAGGGAGAGATACCTTGCACATGGCGGAGAGGAGCGCTTGTTGCTGGGACCAGGAAGTTAACAGTTCTTTATAAGTCTTTTTGTTAAAATAGATATTTCATATGGTACTGCACTGTACTGAGTCATTTGTACTAGCATATCAAGTACAGCTCAGAAACATAATCGTACAAAACTATGATATCAGGCTCAGCCTCACTGTAGCCTACGTTAGCCTAGTAGCGTCCACACTACTAAAGACTCGGACTCTTTGTCGGATTGATCGGACACCGGCGGGGGCCCAAACCGTTCAGTGAAAGGCGTACCAGTACTGCTACTTAACTTTGAGTGAAAAAAAGGTGCTACTAGAGTAAAGTAGTGACCGCCTACGGTACTGTCGTGCGGCATTATTGAAACAATTGAAACTTGACTTGCCACACGGTAGCCCCGTACTGACAGTGTACTGCCCGCGGCCAGGCAGGGAGTAGCACGGTACGGTATGGTACCTGGTAGGGCCTGTAAACGGTAACCGTGTACTAGCGGCGGCGCTCAGCGGCTGCGGCGGCGCCCGGCCCGGCCAGCCTCCGAGTGCGCCGCCGCCCCGGGACGGTCGGACCGGCCATGAACGCCCGGCCCCCGGGGGCCCGGGGCCCGCCCCGGCCCCCGGCCCCCCCGGCCGCCCGGCGCCCGGGCCCCCGGCCCGGGCCCGGCTGCCCGGCCAGTAGCGGCGCGGCCGGTCCCACCTGAAGGCAACTAGCTACTAGCTACTAGGCTAGCCCAGCCTTCAGACAGACCGTCGGACCGTACTACGGTACCGTCACTGGGGCCGGACCGGGCCGAGTGACGCCGGTACGGTACCGTCAGCGAGGCGGCGCCCCGGCCCCCCGGGCCCACTGGCGGCGGCCAGCAGCCCTGCGGCACCGTGCCCGCTCGGAGTCCGATCGGCGGCGGACTCGGGATCGGACATTACCGGGTGGCACGGTCCGAGCCCGGCGTTAGCGGCAAATGATGGGCACTGCCAAGTTCCCAGGGCGGCACTGCCGGGCCGGGCTCCCCGGCGGAGTCCCGGACGGCGGCCGGGCGCGGTCCCGGCGGTCGTTGCCTAATTAGTAATGATGGCTGCACCCTACCCCTACAAGGGTTTGGAATGCTCAAAGGGCCGGGTAGTGAGCCTTTGAGACCCTACCCGGTGATTCTCCCAGTGATAAATAGAGGAAAGGGGGTGGTGGGCTGGCGGCGGCATGCAAGCGAGCAAGGGAGAGGAGCGCAATGCGCCGGTAGGAGGAGGGCAGAGATGGTACAACGCAGAGATAGGAGGTTCAGAGAGTGAGGATTCGCAGCTCTCTGCAGGAGGAGCGGAAAGAAGAGGAGGGAAAGGAGGGTCTCAGAGAGGTTCTGAAGGGAGCAGGTGTGGGCTACTGATAGCCGGATCCTCAGATGAGATGAAATACTTGCGATTGAAGTCTGAATAGAACACTTGGGAATGAATAAGTGGTCTGTCTGAAGGTGGAAACAAGACTACCAGGTAGCAGTGAGTATGTAGGGAGGGATTTGGCAGAGTGAAATCCTTTCAAGTCTTGTCGGATATGAACGGCAGTGTAAGATGCTGTAGGATGGTTGAGATTAGCAGCGCTGAGTCGGCTGAGGAACCCATTCTTTGCTTCGCCCTTGTACTCAGCTTCTCTTCCGAAGGACCTTAGTGATACAGAGTAGAAGAGAGCTGGGATGCAGGGGGTGCACGTTGATGCAGGGTTGAGAGGGAGGGTGTTAGTATGAGCGACTCAGCACCATGAGAGGTCAGCATGCTCAGAGTGAAGCTACCTTGCCGCTTCATGACATCTGGGCAAAGTATTTGGCAGCCCATTCGGCGCCGCTGCCGCTGTTGCCTCGCAGTGTGGGAGGACCTTGACTGAGTCCGCAGGTGTGTCGACGATGTACGGGCGAGTGGGGCGAAGCTCTCTCCTCAGCACCCAGTGCTTCCTGGGCCTCCTCGTCTCTCTTCCCCTCGTGCTCGCGTCGAACGTCCATGACGTGCCGACTTTGGAGGCGTACCGCATGTTCGAGTATGACGACAAGGGCCAGCAGCTTGGATCGAGGAAGAGCGCAGTGAACATGCTGGCAGTACCAGCGTCCTCCTCCTCCGAGTTCGGCAGGAGGGTTGTGGTTGCTGACCTGCAGGATCTCTCGGCCGTGTACGTGGAGAAGCTCTTCGTAGAGCGATCAGCTGGAGGGCTGCTGGCCATCTTGCCGAAGGACATAGACATTGAAAATCCTGAGCAACGCAGCAAGTGGCTCGAGGTAGAGACTGCTCTTGCTAAGATGAGGGTGAACGCTCCTGTCTACTTCGCCTTCGAGAGCAATCAGACGCAAAACCTCAAGCGCATGCTCGAGGCAAACCCAGGAGAGGTCCAGCTCTCCGCCACTGGGCTCGTCTCGCCGACCAAGGCGAGCAACGTGCAGGGGGCCAACTTCCAGGGATGGCTGCCGGGTCGAGGAGGAGGAGAAGAGTCGAGCAGCTCTCGCCCGATCATCGCCATCGTCGCTCACTACGACACGCTGGGGGTGGCGCCGGAGCTGGCGGTTGGCCTTGATTCCAACGGGAGCGGGATGATCGCCCTGCTGCAACTCGCAAAACTCTTCTCCAAGTTGTACTCGTCAAAGAGGCAGCAGGGGATGTACGACATCGTCTTCGTGCTGACCGGAGCCGGCAAGTCGGAGTTCACCGGCACCAAGTACTGGCTGGAGCACACAGACTCGCGATTGCTGGACAGGATCGAGTTTGTGCTGTGCCTGGACTCCATCGGGTATGGCGACAAAGTTTACATCCATACCTCGAAGCAGAAGTCCAAGGACTCGGTACCTGCTGTCGCGAAGCTCTGGGACGTGCTCAAGTCGACGGCAGAGGATATGAACATCCCCCTAGAGATCGTAAGGAAGAAAGTCAACCTGTCTGACTTCTCTTGGGAGCACGAGCAGTTCTCGAGGAAGGACATCCTTGCAGTGACCGTCTCCCGTCACTCAACGCACAGGTGATGCTGCTGGGAGATGAAGATGATCATCGAGCCTCTGCAATGATCTTGAATTGTCTCTCCCTCACTCTGTCCTGCAGAGCCGACATCCGCTCCTCCATCCTGGATAGGAAACTGGACGTGCAAGCTCTGAAGAAGAATATTCTTTTCGTGGGGAATGTGATGGCCAAGGTAAGTCTCTATATCCCCAGTGTCCAGGTCTCGCTATCACACTGCCTTTCCGTCCCCTGGATATATATCCTCGCCTGGACCTCTCCTTTGCTCATCCTCCCTCCCTCCCCCTTCCCTTCAATGTCCAGGTTTTCCTCCTTCTCATCCCCTTGTTCATTGCAGGTCGTTTACGATCTTAAGAAGCCTCTCGACGTCTTCGAGGGCTCTCTCAGCTTGAACTCAGCCTTCCTCGAGGCCTGGGCGCAGGAGGTAAATTCCTCTTCCTCCCCGTACCACAATTCGCTGCTCTCACCATCTCCTCTCCCTGCCTTGCTCGCTCCCTCACTCGCTCCTTCCTCCTGTCCTCCTACCTTGCACCTCCGTTCCCTCCTTCCTGGCATCTCCTCAGCCTCCGTAGCTCGCAGGCACCCCCCGCATGATGCAGTACCTCGGCCCGGATGCCATCAAGACGATCGAGAAGGCTGGGCAGCTACTCAAGGAGTACACGGCAGAGGTGAGAAATGTGCGCGAGGAGGACGAGCGATGATGCGCCGCACGGCAGATGACCCGCCAGATGTTTTCTCTTGGGCAGGAGAAGGTGATGTGAACGAGAGGGGGGGGAGGGGGGAGAAGGAGCCGGAGCAGATGCAAGTGAAGTGATGGAGGAGAGGGACGAGGGAGAGGGAGCAAGGAGAGGGAGAGGGGGAATGCTTAGCTGCTGCTATCAGGTCTTTTACATCGGAACGTCAAAAGCGCAGATCTCAGTCTACTCGGTACGTTGAGATATGCATCAAACCTCTCCTCCCC
>NW_005434544.1:119010-124207 GCF_000315625.1 Guillardia theta CCMP2712
CTCTTTCTTCCGTCTCATCCGCCTCTCTTCCCCCCTCCTTCCCTCCTCACCTCCTTTTCTCTGAACATCCCCAACCGCCTCTTGCAAATCTTCCTGCCTTTATTCTTATCTTCCACCCTCACGTTCTCCTCACGCTGCCCTCCTCCAGGTCCGCCCTCTCTCCTTCGATCTCCTTATGTCGCTCCTTGTTTTCACCTACCTCGTCGCCTTGCTCGTCGGTATTCAGGTGAGAGCCCGGCAACTTCAGCTCTGTCGCTGCTCTCGTGCCTCTCCTCCTGCCTTTACGTCTGCTACCTTCTTTTCACCGCCTTTCTCCTTCCCCCTCCCCCCCCCCCCCCCCTCCCTCTTCCTCCTCCTCCATCATCACTTTGCAGTCCTTCATCTGTTGCAGCTCATCCCCCTCGACATGTCAAGGACAGTCACTCCTCTGAGCAGGGAAGAGTCGAGGCGCAGAAGACGATTATGAGTCTCTTCCAGGGCAACAACAAGGTACTACCTCCTCCTCAGCCTTGCCCTCCTCCCTTCCCCCCTTCCTCCCTCACCTGCTCCCCTTCCCCCTCCAGTATGACTCGCGGCCCCTCCTCCTGCTTCTCCTCTTTCTTTGCTGCCTGGAAGTTCTTGAATCGTCAGCTTCGCAGATGAAGAATTACAGGAAGTAGCGCAGATAAGATCCGACACTCCTGTCAACTTACTTAGGATCATTGAATTGTCAAGTTTCTCCTCCTTATCCTCTCACTGACCGTTGAGCTCTCTCGGGCCTTTGCAGAGCCTCACTGAGTTCCGATTCATCGGAGTCCCAGAGTCGGATCACGGATCTGACGTCTGACTCGGACGGGCACTGCCACCCATCACACCGGGTACTACTAGCCTAAGCGGCCTGCCGCAGCGGCTGGGCAGTACCGTTGTCACCCAGGCTCTTCAAGTGAAAGTTTTTTTTCGGAAAGACTCTGATTCAACTGACCGTTACCGGCCGGGTCCGAGTTCACTCAGTCAGTCAAGAACTGCCACCTCCATCACGGTGAGCAGAGGTCGCCGACACCCGTTGATTGAAGTTCCGCCGCTGCCCTGAAGTTCCGCGGGCCCGCGGCGGGCCGGGGCCCTTGTGCCGCGTTGCGGCCGGGCCGGTCGCGGCACTGGCATTCGGCGACTAACTGAGGCTCACATGAGCAGCCCATAAAAAACTACAATATTGTAAAAAGTTTAAAATTCAAATGAAACCAAATTTAGATCAAAATGGATCCTCAGGTACTTTCTTTAAAAGGGCTTTGAAAATGTTTTAAATGCAAAACAGACATCTTGAACCCCCCTTTATTCAATCAAATGAAGTTTATAACCCATGAGGGTGGTAGGATAAAAGTCACTGTTATACGATAAAACTTGGTTTTACATTTGGTAACAGAAATACAAAAAGTTAGCACCCAGACATATCCCTTCTGTATATGATAAGTAGTTTTTGACTTTCTTATAGAGAATTATTACTGAATAAGGATAATTTGATTTTAGAGATGTACCAACAAACATATATATCTAAATATAATTTGTAACATCGAAAATACACATTTGTACCACAAAAAAAAGTTTCTTTATATATGTAGGGGGTCCTAAGTCAGCATAGCTGGTCCTAGGAACATGGTGACCCATAACCCACACAGTCTGTCCTAATACCGGGTACTTGATATGAAATTGGGGGGTGAGGTGATACCTCCTATAAGCTTTTAAAATGCTGTTTATAAAGCGCCTCTGCTGCGCTTAAGATAGCGAGTCAATGGAAGGCGGGAAGGAGTTCGAGTGGGCAGGGCAGGGCAGGGCAGGGCAATGCTGGGCAGAGAGGAGAAGTGGATATTAAATCGATGCTAGAGTGGAGGAAGAATGAATGGTTGGTGTAGGTGCTGCTGGTTCTTGAGGGAGCATGAGAAAGGTCCAGTGCATGAGGAGGCTGTGTTGGGTGAGGCATGAAGCGAAACCATGAAGGGGGACATTTGTAGTGTCGCTAGCGTGTTGATGGTTGCGAAATATATCACTGCACAGTGAACTCCCTTCCATTTTTCCTGCATATTATTTGAATGATGTGAAGCGCGAATTGAGACAGTGGTTTTGACATGGTGTCCATATTGAGGGTCAGTGCTGAGTCTGAGACAGGTAGGGGCTTGTTGTTCCAATGTCAAGGCCAAGCGGCGTGCCGGCAACTCTGATAAGACGTTTAGAAGGCCTTGCAGGTAAGGCCTCCGGTCTTGTATGCTCTTCCTTATTCGTTGCTGCAGCGAAATGCGCGAGAGTGAGGCCCTGCTCTGCGGTCTCGTACCGAATGGACGACCTCCAACGTGCTCGACACTTGTGCAGCAGCAGAGAATATCAAGGAATTCAAAGAGATGTGTTGAGACTGCGCTCGAACAATGCCTCTTCCATGATGGAGCATTTCGGCCGCATCCTGGAGCGGTACAGGCCTTCAGGCCCGATGCTCGGGGCCTTTGGGGGATCGTTTCCTGAGTATGTCCGATCGTTCCTCTCGGATGGGAAAGTGCCCAAGGGATTTGAGAACTTCTATCGCAAAGGGAATCAAGGTCCGGCGAAGAACGATCAGGATGGAAGTGATTCGTCATCGAAGAAACCAAGTGGTTCAGGGGGACCAAACAAACGGCCATCCGAACCGGGAGACCCCTTCTTCCAGGACAACATGCCACAGTTGCTCGCGATTGTAGCACTTGGGTTCCTTCTTCTGATGATCATGGGCTCTCGAAGCGATGGAAGGGAAATCAACTTCCAAGAATTTCTCAAGAGTTTGCTTGTGGATGGCAGGGTTGACCATCTACAGGTTGTCAACAGCCGTATCGTCCGCGTCTTCATGAAGGAAAGCATCCACTCCCCAGATCAGAATGCCTCTTCATACTACTTTACCGTTGGAAGCATTGATAGCTTTGAGCGCAAACTGGAGCAGGCTCAGTATGACCTCGGCCTCGAGCAGAAGGACTTTATTCCAATCCTGTACACGAATGAGACATCTTGGGGATTAGAAATCTTGAAGTTCACTCCCTCCCTGGTCCTAATCTTCGCTTGGTTGTACATCATGCGACAGATGGGCAGTGGATTCGGAGCGTCCGGAGGCGGAGGGCCAGGAAACATCTTCAAGGTTGGCAAGGCTCGTCCGACGATCATCAAGGGTGACGCCAAGGACAAAGTCACCTTCAAGGATGTGGCAGGGCTGAGTGAGGCAAAAGTTGAGGTCGTGGAGTTTGTAGAATTCCTGAAGAACCCGGAGAAGTTCAAGAACCTCGGGGCGAAGATTCCCAAAGGGGCGCTGCTTTGTGGACCGCCAGGAACTGGCAAGACCTTGCTGGCAAAGGCAATGTCTGGGGAGGCCAACGTTCCTTTCTTCTCGATGTCGGGCTCCGATTTCATCGAAATGTTCGTCGGTGTCGGAGCTTCTCGTGTGCGGGACTTGTTCAGCCAGGCCAGGATGAACGCTCCTTGTATCGTCTTCATTGATGAGATCGACGCTGTTGGTCGGGCAAGAGGAAAAGGTGGATTCTCAGGTGGCAACGATGAGAGAGAGAATACGTTGAACCAGCTGCTAGTGGAGATGGACGGTTTCAACCCGCTCACCGGCATTGTCGTGCTGGCCGGCACAAACCGTGCTGATATCCTTGACCCTGCGCTGCTGAGACCTGGAAGGTTCGATCGTCAGATCACGATCGACAAGCCGGACATCAAGGGAAGGTGTGAGATTTACCACGTTCATCTCAAACCTCTGAAGCTTGCGGACGACATCGATGAAGTCGCAAAGCGCATGGCGGCACTGACACCCGGATTTGCGGGGGCTGACATCGCCAACGTCTGCAACGAGGCAGCACTGATTGCAGCTCGAAGCAACAAAGAGAAGGTCACCATCGCAGACTTTGAGGCGGCTGTGGAGAGAGTGGTCGGAGGCATCGAGAAGAAGAGCAAGATCCTGACCAAGGAGGAACGACTCTGCGTTGCTTACCACGAGGCAGGTCATGCCATCTGTGGTTGGTTCCTCGAGTATGCGGACCCGCTCTTGAAGGTCTCCATCGTTCCTCGGGGTTCTGGTGCTCTTGGCTACAACCAATTCCTCCCTCGTGAGACTGCGCTCTATTCCAAGGAGCAGCTGCTGGACATGATGTGCATGGCACTCGGCGGGCGCGTTGCTGAGGAGATTGTCTTCGGACGCATCACAACCGGCGCGTCGGACGACCTTGACAGAGTGACTAAGATCGCATACCAGCAGGTGACTGTCTACGGGATGAACGACAAGATCGGGACGCTCTCATACCAAGATCGAGAGGGGAGCCAGTTCAAGAAGCCCTACAGTGAGGCGACTGCGCAGATGATCGACGAGGAGGCGCGGGCGATCGTCTTCAACGCTTACCAGAGGACGAGGGATCTGATCAACGAGAAACGAGAGCAGCTGAATCTTCTCGCTGAGCGGCTCCTCCAGACTGAGGTGCTAACCCACGACGACGTGAATGCCCTCCTCGGCCCGCGTCCCTTCGACATGTCGGAGTCGTACAAGGAGTATGTGACCTCGAACCATCAATGGAAGAGCAAGCTTGACGCCCAGCTGGCGAGCAAGAAAACGGAATCAACGCAAGTGGCAGGAGAGAGTTGAAAGCAAGCGAGGCTGAGGAGAAATCGGACGAGACCCATGCAAGTGTGTAAGTTTTGGTCGTTCTCTTTGCGGCGAGAGCATCGTCGCTTTATATCCCTAGATTGAGATTCTTGAACTCCGTGACGAAATGTCACTCTACTGAGCAAGATATCGATTTTCCTTATTTTTCTCTTTGTTGTCCTACTACTCTCAGATAGTTTGAACTAATCGGATTTCGATGCTTTTGTACTCAATTGAAGCGAAAGCTTAAGACTCTGTCTTCTCGCCTCGCAGATTCGAACACTCTCACCTCTGTACATGTCTACCTCCTCCACTACCTTCCCCTCCCTTCCCCTCCCCATCCCCTTCCCCTCCCCTTCCCCTCCCCTTCACCCTTTCTCGATCTTGCATTCGGTCCGTCTCCGCGTCTTCACGTATTCCATCCATCGTTGTCTTGCTGAAACTTCTCAATGCTCTGAGCGCTCAAGCGTGAGCGGAGGAGGCGGCAGGATTTACGTCCAAGTCAGCGAGAGCCTCAGGGTTCTCCTCATAGATCTCCTGCGAGCTCGGGTAGGGCCCGTGATAGACCGGCTT
>NW_005434544.1:124307-128678 GCF_000315625.1 Guillardia theta CCMP2712
AAGAGGGAGGGAGAGGGAGAGGGAGAGGGAGAGAGGGGGGGGCGGGGAGGGAAGGAGGGAAGGAGAAGTGGACCTGTAGGGTGGCATCACTTCTGGCGATGTTAATGCCGCACTTGTCAAACGTGAGCATCTTCTTGATCATGGCGTTGTAGTCGTCGCCCACCTGCGACTCCCTCACCTCATCGCTCGACACATCCACCTCTTCTCACTCTCAGGGGCGACAAGGTCGAGCTCTGTATCTCCAGCATGCGGGCGTTGAGCTCGTGCATGGGAGAGTCGTCATAACTAGCAGCAGGCAGCAAGTCACTCAGTCTCGTCGAGTCTCTTCACACCACACACCTGCGCACGTTCGTCTCCTTGCTGACGGTCGAGAGCCTCAGGTTCTCTTGACCGCAGTAGGGGCAGGAGATCTCCCGCTCGATCTTAGACTGGTCGTAGTCTGCCCTGAAGGCAGGTATGCGATCTAGCATCTCCCTGGCGCAGTCCTGGCAGATGTGATGGCTGCAGCACACGGTCCTCTGCATCCTGTCCAGGTAGAACATGCAGATGGGGCAGAAGAACACGTGCTCATCCGTCCGCTCCTCGCTCCTGCTCGGCCTGCACGGCGATCGCGCATGGTTCGGAGATGCGTACTCCCTGAGAGTGCCCGCATCGGGATTGTAACAACAGCTGAGCAGAGGAGCAGCCAGCAGCTTCGCCACTTGTCTCCTCATCGTTCCACGGGGAGTCACGTGCGAGTTACCATGTCTGTGAGACAGCGAGATCAGAAAACTTCACAAAGAAGCAGAGAAACGAAGTTTGATGTGAGCTGTTCACCCTAAGTGTTGAACCAACAAGCACGTATGACTAATGGTGGTGGTGGAGGAGGAGGAGGAGGAGGTGGTGGTGGTGGTGGTGGCGGCGGCGGCGGTGAACAAGGAGAAGGATATTGAGGTTTAGGATGATGATGATTGATGACGACCAGTATGCGGATGATGATGATGATGATGATGATGGATTTGATGATCATACGACATGAAGGAGGGAAGACATCATCATCATCAACTCCATCATCTCCATCTTCGTCATCAAATCTTCAATCAATCGTCATTTAATCATCTTGACATGGCCGACCATCAACACCTCCGGGTCTCGAAGTTGCCACAACCACAATCTCGCTATCATCATGGTATACCCATCCTGAACCCCTGACGGTCTGTCTCCTCAGTTTGAGTCTGCTCCTGCTCCTGCTCCTTCTCCTGCTCCTGCTCCTGCTCCTGCTCCTGCTCCTGCTCCTGCTCCTGCTCCTGCTCCTGCTCCTGCTCCTGCTCCTGCTCCTGCTCCTGCTCCTGCTCCTGCTCCTGCCGCGCGGAGCAGGCTCGGAGTCCTGCTCCTGCTCCTGCTCCTGCTCCTGCTCCTCGCCTCCGAGCCCAAGCCCCTGGCAACATGCCATCTTGTCCTATTCAAACGGTTTCTATCGGTCTCATCTTTTAGAATTGTTTCTTTACTCAACTGTTTGAGGGCAGTACTAACTGACTTTTCAGTCACGCGGGCCCGGATCCGACGCGGCCGGGTCCGGGTCCGCCGTCCGATCACTCAATGCGGCGTGACTCAGTGACCCCGGCGCCAGTAACGCACGGTGCGGCATTCAGGGCACTGCCGTGGCAACGCGGCGGGGCGCCGGGCAGCGGGCCCGGGTGCCACCGTGCCAGGACTGAGCCGTGTGCGATGATCGGCAGCCGCCCGGCCCGATGCACTGGCAGCGGCATCCGCGCGGCGGGCCGGGCGCCCCGGCGGGGCGGGCGGGCGGTGCGGCCCGCCAGCGAGCCAAACTGAGTCCGAATCGCCGGCCGGGCCGCGGCCCCTGGGGACCTGAGCTGATCACCGTACGGTACTGCCGAGTCATGGCCCGGGCCGGCGAGATCATGGACCACCGTGACGGTACTGATAGTAGCCTGAGGCGGATGAGGAGTCCGGCGGCCCGGCGCCGCTGGCCCGGGCCGACTCGGTGCACGGTGGGCCGCCAAGTTGGCTTCGGAACAGTGTGCAGTGCCGCCGCGGCCGCATAGACCGCCTCCGAGTCAGCGTCACCCCGGTGCCGAGTCACAGGCTGCCAGGCTGAGTGTCTTTGGGAAATCTGAGGCGGGTTTCGACTATATAAGACGTCAGAAAAGAAAATTCGACTACCCCAACTCTTCCCTCTGCAAGTACCCCAATTTTCAAGGGTAGGTACAGATTTCAAGGGTGGGTCTTTAGACCCTCAATTTACATATTGTTTTGTTCGATTTAGGGTGGGTGATGATTTGCCTGAGGGGTGGGGGTACTCTTCTAGTGATATAAAGCCAAGTGATGGATCCCTAGGTCAGTACGGTATACCCCCACCCCCAAGACCCTGACATATGAGGAGAAGATTGGGTGGGTGGTACGGTCTTTGTGGGCCCGGGGTAGTTCGACTGAATAAGTGATTTAAGGGGGTACAGGGTGAAGAAAATGGGGTGGTGGTGCCAGGGGTACTACACTTTGATTGACCTTTCATTGCAGGGATACAAATTTTGATGGGTGAGGCCTATGAAAAAAATTCGAAAGGTAGGGGTGGTCACCAACAGGAGGTGCTATCTAGAGGGGTGGTAAATAAATTGTAGGGGTAGGGATTCAATCTTTGGGGTAGTATGGGGTGGTGCTGACTGCCAGATAGCCAAGACTCAAGGAACGGAGCGAAGGCACGAGATGGGGTGGGGGTGATAAATCAGGGGTGAGATGGGGCGATGGGGGTAGGGTGAGGGACATGATGGGGGTACAAGAGCGTCGGGGGGAGATAGTACCCAAGTTTTTCACTTCGCACTCAAAGTTGACCCCCACATCTATTGGAGATGGGTGGGGTGGGGTGATACCTACCCACCCAGAAAAATGTTTTATTTCGTGTGCATACCCGTGTCTCGGGGGTGACCAGATGAGATTTCGGGGTGGGGCGATCGCTTAAGGTAGGGTGGTACAGTAGAGTGGGGTTCCTGGTGATCAAGGTGGGTACAAAATAAGAGGTAGAAGGGGGTGGGGGTGGGTCGTCAGCCTTATAAATGATGGGGGAAAGAAGGGGGTGGTCTTGTTTTTCTAGGAGGTAGGGGTGGAAGTACCCACCTGAGCGATTTCCCATGCTTAAAGGATTGAGAAGGGGTACTTGATTGATTCTTCCATGGGGTAGGGGTGGGTTTAGGAGAAAGGGGACCCCTCGAGATCCCGATGGATCCAAGGAGGGAAACGGAGGGAAAAAGAACGAAAAACAGAAAAAGACGCAGAATATGAGAGAAGAGGAGGAGAGGAGAGGTTGTTTAGCCATACAACGTTGTGTTGACATGTTTGAAGTTATGCACAACGAACATCTGAGGCAACAAGGCGAGGAGATAGGGCTATTCGTCGCTTTCGCGGCCCCGTTTCTGTTGCGAACGGTGGAGGGTTGTCCGAGCAGGACGTGCAGGAGAAAGAGAAGGAGAAGATGGGCTTCGAAGGAGAGGAACAAGTAACGAGTACTGAGATGGATGAGAGGGGAAAGAAGTTCTGGTCTTGCGGAAACCTGTGGTCACGAGGTCACCGCTGTCGGAGAGAGCGCGTGGTAGTGCGGTGGGTAGAGAAAGGGGGAGTTGTGGCAGGGCCAGAGCAGAAATAGTTGATATGTTACTACCTCCACTGTGTCGTGATGACCATGTTGTACATCTTGCTCACCTGCTACAAGTCCTGACATTCTTTTCCTTGCCAAATTTCCTCCTCCCGGCAGTCTCTCCTCGTTGGACCACCAGCATCGCTCCACTGGCGTATTGAGGACACGTGGCCTCCTCGTGATCGTCGAAAGTCTCAGCCATGTGGAAGGGAGACGCCCGTATCCTGTCTGCATGGAGATGGCTGAACAGGAAAGATGTCAAGGTGAGGGGTGGGAGCGAGCCGGGGCGTTGGGTCGTACTGATGTCTTCCCAGCAGGGGAAAAAGGCCAAAGGAGCAACTCAACCTGGCATCCTCTACGAATTCCCGTGGGAGTTCATGGGATCCTACAAGTACCTCCTCTTCCTCCCGTTCCTGTACGTGGTGTGCAGCGGGCAGGACGATGCGGACAACTGGTGCTATCACATGCTGGTGATTGCAGGCCTCCGTTATGCCCAGGTCAGCCTAGCTCGTGAACAAAGACTCCTCTCCTCCTCTCCTCCTCTCCTCCTGCATCTTTTCCTGCAGCTTTTCCTGCTCCCTCTCGTTCTGCTTCTCCTCCCCCTGCTCCTGCATGCTTCCTCTCCACTCCCTCGTCTCCGTGTGCTAACTTCTATGCTTGCTCCTCCGTTTCCCTTGCGCGTTCTTCCTCTCCCTTCCTCCTTCTTCTGACTTGTTTCTGGCGCAGTCGTGGGTTTGGAA
>NW_005434544.1:128985-129819 GCF_000315625.1 Guillardia theta CCMP2712
AAAACTCACCTCGCTCCAAACACTCAACACGATCATAAACCCCTCCCCTCACTCCTCTTCCCCTCCCCTCGCTCCAATCCCTCCCCTCGCTCCTCCTCCTCCCCCTCTCTCTCTCTCTTCCTCTCCCCCTCTCTCTCTCTCTCTCTCTCCCTCTCCCTCTTTCTCTCTCTGCCGTTGTTTTCTCTGACTTGTCCCCTCTCAGTCACTCGCTCTACGCCAAGTATCACTCGCACCATCACGCCTCCTTCGTCACAGAGGCAATCTCTGGGTCCGTCCATCCCTTCATGGAGCATCTCATGTACACCGCCAACTTCGCGATCCCGTTGGTCGGAACATGGTGAGCGGAGGAGGAGGAAGACGAGAAGAGGAAGGAGGAGGAAGACGAGGAGAGGAAGGAGGAGGACTTCAGAGAGCAAAAGAATCAGGATGTGCACTGGGATGGAGGGAGGGAAGGAAGGATGAGGACGGTTTTCTTTGGTTTGTTGCTGTCCTGAGTGATGTTGGGGATCGTCAGGTTGGCAGGAGGAGCAAGCATCTCGATGTTCTACCTCTACCTCCTCGGGTTTGATCTCCTCAACATGATCGGGCATTGCAACTTCGAGTTCTTTCCGGTCTCTTCTCCGCTTCCTCCCCCTCGCTACCTTCTCCTTCTTCTGCTCCTGCTTCTTCCTCCTTTTCCTCGCCACTCCACGCACACTCTCCTCTGTCCTTGCTTGTTCCTCCTCCCCCTCCTCCCACTCACTCACTCACTCCTCAGGTATGGCCGTTCCGCGTGTTCCCGTGGCTCAAGTATCTTATCTACACGCCCTCCTTCCACTCCCTCCATCACTCCCG
>NW_005434544.1:136243-138842 GCF_000315625.1 Guillardia theta CCMP2712
CGTCCTAGTCGGCTCCGTCTGCTGTCTTCCTTGCTCACGGCACCCCGCTGGTGTCTGTCTTTCACTTGCCGTTCATGTTAGTCTTTCTGCCTCCTCCTCCTCCTCCTCCTCCTCCTCCTCCTCCTCCTCCTCCTCCTCCTCCTCCTCCTGCTACTACTTCTACTACCTCCCACCTCCTACCGCCCGATCCTCTTCGCCTGCTCCTCCTCCTCCCCTTTCTTCCCTCTTCCTCCTCCCTGACTTCCCACAGGACGCGCTCGTTTGCCGCCCATCCCTTCCGCACCAACCTCATCATGTACATCCTCTGGCCGCTCTGCCTCCCCCTCCTCCTCGTTATCCGCCTCATCGGCCGCGTCTTCATCGCGGACAAGCACAAGCTCCTTCAGCATCGCATCGAGACCTGGGTCACCCCGGCCTTTGCCATGGAGTTCTTCTTCCGCAGCCAGTGGCCCCGCATCAACAGCTACATCGAGGACGCGATCATGTCGGCAGACGCGGCAGGCGTGAAGGTCTTCGGCCTCGGAGCTCTCAACAAGAACGAGGCGCTAAACGGAGGAGGCTCGCTCTTCGTCAAGAAGCATCCTGACCTCCGCCTCCGTCTCGTCCATGGCAACACGCTCACTGCCGCCGCCGTCCTCCACAAGATCCCCAGGGGAGTGGAGGAGGCGTTTGTGGTGGGAGCGACGTCCAAGTTGGGACGGGCGATCTCCCTGTACCTGGCGAGGAAGGGGGTCAAGGTCACGATGATGACGCAGTCACGCGAGAGGTTCGAGGGCATCAGGTCAGACTGCCCGGCCGCCTACAGGGGGAACTTGAAGCATTCGCTGAGCATCGAGGACGGGAGGAACTGCTCCTGCTGGGTCGTTGGGAGGTTCTTGACCCCCGCAGAGCAGAAGGTTCCTACCACTCCTCCTTCCTCTCCCTCTCGTCCTTCTTCCTCCCTCTCCATGCACTTGCTCTTCCCCAACTTCCTCCTCCCCCTCCCCCTACCCTCTCACTTCCCCCTCCTCCTCCTCCTCCCCCTCCTCCAGCCTCTGACCGGTCTTCAGGTCGCTCCCCGCGGCACGACCTTCCATCAGTTCGTCGTTCCTCCTCTCCCAGAGCTCCGCAAGGATTGCAGCTACACTTCCCTCCCCGCCTTCACTCTCCCCGACTCCGCCACCGGCTTTCGCAGCTGCGAGATGACGATGGAGCGAAGGAATGTGCATGCCTGCCATGCCGGGGCCCTCGTGCATCTGCTGGAGGGATGGACACACCATGAGGTGAGAGGAGGGGGGAGAAAGGGGAGGGGAGGGGAGGGGAGGGGAGGGGAGAGAGGTAGAGCACGCGAGAAGGGAAGAGGAGGGAGAGTGCTGGCAGTGTGGGATGGGCGGGAAGCGAGAAGCGAGAAGCGAGAAGCGAGGAGATTACTGAAGGGGGAGGAAGGGGAGGAGGAAGAGCTGAGCATGGCGGCAGGTGGGAGCGATCGATCCGGATCGGATCGACGTGACGTGGGAGGCGGCTGAGCGGCATGGCTTCCGTCTCGTACCGGACAAGAAAATTTGCTAGAAGACATGTACGATATCGTTTTTCACACACAGTAGTAGTAAGAGGAGGACAGAGAGGAGGAGGAGGAGGAGGAGGAGGAGGAGGAGGAGGAGCGGGAAGAGCTCTACCACGATTTATTGATTATTCATGTGCTGTCCTTCACGATGGGTAAAGCTCGTGTATCACGACTAGACTCTCAGTTCTTCCTCTTCTTCTTCTTCTCTCCTTCCCCTTCGACTGCTTCCCTCCCTGAAGTTCAGGTCACTCACACAACTTGCTGTCACCTCTCTTGCTCCCCTCCCCTCCCCTCTACTGCCCTCCCTCCCCTCTCCTCTTCCCTCTCTTCTTCCCTCTCCCTCTCGCTCCTCCTCACCTTAGCCGCCACGTCTCTTGCTCGCATTCCTCGCTTGTCCTTCGCTTCGGCATCACAACCCGCGCTGAAGGGCAAAGTAAGAAAACAACATCCCCTCCTCGTCCCCGTCTCCTCCTTCCCTGCTCTCCCCGCTGCTCTCCCCACTGCTCTCCCCTCGTCCTTCACTTACTCGAGCAAGATTTTCCTCATCTCAGGCCGTTGGAACTCATAAGCCCACCACAGAGGTCCTCGTCCGTCCTCAGCTCTCACGTGAACCTGTCCACTGTCAGTCTCCTCTAACCCCTCCTCCTCCTCTTCAGGTTTCCTACCACTGTCGGCGCCGCCTTCACGAGGGCTCGCATGGTCCTCACGTCGTTGTTTCGGATGATGGCCCACATCTGAGTCGTCAGCTCCGTGTTCTCCCAGCTCGCCGACGCCTTGCTCTTGGGTGCGTACGCTGCCAGGTACCTGCCCTTCTCTTCAGTCGCCTGCTCCTGCTCCTGCTCCTGCTCCTGCGCCTCCCTTTCCTCCTGAATGCCTTTCTCCTTACCCCTGCTCCTTCCCTTCCCACCTTCTTTTCCATCCTCCTCCTCCTCCTCTACCTGATGGTGGCATCCTCGTCTTCTTCACTGATCGCCTCTCCGTTCATTCTCGACATGTATTGTTTCTATGCTTTCAGTCAGCATCCGCAAAGCATATAGACCAATCCTCCTCCTCCTC
>NW_005434544.1:138942-139073 GCF_000315625.1 Guillardia theta CCMP2712
TGTACTCAGAGTCTCCTCCTCCACGGTTGAAGTCTTCAAGCTGCGACATCCGTCAGCCAAAGTCAAAGCCTTCAACAAAGCTTCTTCCTCCTCACAACCGTCTACTAACTGCTCTCCTTCCTCCTCCTCCC